>NC_142795.1:69287348-69396612 GCF_049724085.1 Artemia sp. Qi Xiang Cuo | reverse complement strand
CATGGATAAGGTCATCAATGCCTACCATACCTTTGTAAAAAAAAACAAAAAAGTTCGGGAATTTGTATTTCATAATGACGAAAGACAAGCTGAGGTAAAACGAACCAAACAATTTGAAAATGACAGCGATGATGATTGGGTTTTGGATATTGACAGATAAGGTCATCATTCCCTACCATACATATATACACATATTTTCAGTTCTTTAACGCAAATTTTTGTCACAAAATGTGCATTTTCAAATTGTCATTTCATCTTTTATTTATTTTTTCTACTCCTATGCAACACGCCCAATAATAAAAGTTAACGGCATAACTGATTCTATTGTTTAGGAGTTTATATGTATTAGAGCTGGTTATTCGGAAACTTTTGTTATGATGAATATTGCATAAATTAAAGAAAGAAACAGTTTTTAACAAAATATTCCTATTTGTCGTATTCTTTTGTTGCTGAAGCCTCTCACCTTTTCGATGCATATGAATTTATTTTTGGTGTCAGGGGGGGGGGGGAGGAGGAGACTAATTGCCATAAATAATGCCCAGAAAAATATATTTGCATAACTAAGGAGGGGAATCTTTTTTTACAGAACTTTTCTTCCATAGATTTTTTAACCTTCATCTCAGTGCAGTAACGTATTTGAAAAATACAAAAACTGGGAGGGAAAACTTCGACAACCTGTGTTTCTTCCAGAATCTAAATTTCAAGTTTACGTAAGATATTTTAGTAAATGTTGGGTAACTCCCGAGTCACGTAATACGACAATGTGAAATCTATTTCCGTTTCTGATATCATCTATTTCCATATTCAGAACTAGAATAAGCATTTTTTTTCAACGATTCACTGGCTAAGAAAGTAAATCACCATTTCATGGGGCCATATTTTCTCATAAGAAGTTTATTAGTGGAATAAATATACACAATAATTGCGACTTTTGCGCTATCTATTTTGTCAAAAAGCTAAGTTATATTTTGGTATATATGTAGCCCAATAAATAGTTTTTAAGCTGCTCAAGACAAGTTGGTCGGTTTACGGGTAATATCCAAATCCATTAAGATTCCCTATCACCTTAGCACGGCAGATCCTTGAAGAACTGGATATCCTACGTTTATTATGTTTACTGGATTTATACTTGAAGACAAACAAATCATAAACTAGCCAAGATAGACAGATAGCCAAAAAAAGCCAAAGATAGATAGATAGATAGCCAAAAAAAGCCAAAGATAGATAGATAGATAGCCAAAGATAGATAGAAAGAGAGCCAAAAAAGCCAAAGATAGATCGAAAGAGAGCTAAAAAAGCCAAAGATAGATAAATAGATAGCCAAAAAAAAGCCAAAGATAGATAGAAAGAGAGCCAAAAAAGCCAAAGATAGATAGATAGATAGCCAAAAAAAACCAAAGATAGATAGATAGATAGCCAAAAAAAACATGTAGTGGGCTTTAGATACTAAAATATGAAGGAAATATTTTTTTCTTTTCAATTAACAGCTGTGTAAAATTCAAGCTGCATAAAAGTTAAATAGGAGTTAAGTTCAACCATGCAATATTTAAGGTTAGCGGAGAAGCAAAGTTATTAATTGAATCCGGTTTTGTCTTCAAAACAAATGAAATCCCTATTGACCTTATCTTCTCCAGCAACGCTATTCAAAACAGCGTGACTCCCATTTCCAAGGAGTTTAAAGAAGTTTTGACCTAAACTATATGGTTTTTGACTACCGTCCTCATTCCATCAACACCTACATAAAGATAGCCAACAGAACAATTTAATCCAACCGTTCATGTTGTATAATTTTCTAGCATGAATAGATTCTATAAATAACATACATATGCAGTAAGAATCATTTAGTTTGATAAACAAGTTAGAAGAAAATATAACATAGTAATGATGGTTTCTAAGTTTGGCAAGTGTTTTTTAGGACAATATTAGCTCTAGGTTAATAAAAACAACAGCTGGATTTTTTCTAAACTATGGTGATTCTGAGTCACTGTAAGCTTTTTGAGGGACCTGCAATGAAATATAAGTAATTACTTAATCACAACGCTAAGAATTCTTGAAAAAACATTAAATAGTTGCAGCAGCTACAAGACCAAAATTAGTAAGCAGTCTTTTTCATTGCCGTGCCCAAAAACAGAGAAGCTTACCTCGAACTTGTTCAAAAATAATTGATTGGGTTCCTAAGAGTCCTCTAGAAATGAGGAAAACAACAACATAAGATACATTTCCAAAAGACTATCTAAAGTTCCAAAAGAACTGAATTTGCTTCATGGGTAAGGTAAAAAAAACCCTTAAATCTAGGGCAATAACTAGATCTATCACAAAATAAACAAATGCAGTATAAAACATGTGAAATGGTCACCAGGCGGCCACCTTCATGAAGACTGAAGAGAGGACAAACGTAAATCATGGACAAACCAGATCAAGTTACTGCACACTGCTGATCCAGCATTTTACTGCAAAGAGAGGGAAAAGCAACATTCAGAGAGGGGAAGTGAATGTTTTTTTACGAAAGATGACTTAACAAAGGCGGGTTTTAAAAAATCCGGAATCTATCATTCTACGTCCGAATCTATTATGTGCCGAGTACGGGCAATTCGATTCAGACTGCTAGAAGCTGGATACATGAAAGGGTAAAATGTGCACCAAATCTTCAATATAAAATTGAGAAAAGACAAGTGAAACACAGCGTACAAAAGTATTCTGTCATAACTGAAATAGATAAACTTTTTACGTCATGGTAAACAAAGTAAATTTGCAGAGGGATTATTAATTTCATAAGAGGCCAATGCGTTAATTTTTTGTGGGATAGGGGCATTGTCCTCCCCCTATATTTTGAGAAACAACTGTTTTTCGACAAGTTAATTGAAAAATACCCCTTTTAGTATTTTTACTGAAAACTCGAGAAAAACAAACAAAATTATCCCCCCACAGTTTAAAAAAATATCTTTTGAGTCCCTTCCTAATTTTCATGAAATGACGCTACTGTAAGAGGCAGAAGAAACATATCATACTTGAGAGTAGCCAGTTCTGACCCCCCACCTCTAAAGGACTACCATGCGGGGTGTAATTGCGTCGCGGAGCAAAACTACTCATTTAATATTTTCTTTTCTTTAATCGTGATCAAAAGTCTGTAGTTCTATAATGGTGAAAAATAAAAATCTGGAACATTTTCCTGAAATAGAGATGGCAAATTGAGAAGAAAGTTCCACTGAAGTCGGCAAAAGCTTCAGTGGTTTCCCAAAGACGTTCAAATGATTTTCTTCTAGCCTGCTAAATAGTGTAAAAAAAAACTGTCTTGGCTCTGAAAGTAAACTTCTTCGGAATCTGCAGACTTGCGTGGAAAGTAAGACAATTTTTTTGAAACTTATGATAAAAACAAATTCTTTAGATTCATTAATCCTCGTTCCAAAATGATCACAGCCTAGCAAAGAGCGAACCCACTCATCCCATCTTAAGTGGGATTTAATAACTGACAGTATAAAAGCATGTACAGTAGAAAATATTTTTCTATGAATGATCCTCCCTCTTTTCCGATATAAATGGCACTATCTGTTTCAAAAAAAAACTCACCAGTGATCTACATCGTCAACTACATAAAGCACATATGTATTACCCCCTCCTCTCCTTCAAGCACACAAATATATGTATTCTCCCCCTCCGTCCTCCTACTACAAAATTGTAGACAATATTTTTCTGTGAAAGCTCCTCCCTCTTTTACAATATAGATGGCAATATCTTTTTCTAGAAAAAGCCCAATAGTCATCTGCATCGTCCAATACATAACATATTTATTTGTTACCCCCTCCCTTCCTTTAAAATGTGGACAATAATAACAGGATTCTTGAAAACTTTTTGCTTGAATTAGGGTAATTGTATCTACACCTTTGAGACACTGTATACTTCGTTCAGTAATCGAAAAGGGTTTCCTAGGAGCCAAATTATTGGGGATATTCAGAAATTTTTTGTTGATGAACAAGTTTGAAATGACGCAATTTGTCAAGTGCATAGAAAATTGTAATTTCCAGGGAACCGCTTGTCAAAGCTTACTCTGGTTACGCCCCTAATGTGACTGTTACCTAGGCAATAATATATAATAACAATCAATAAAGAACCACGAAAAGAGCTGAAAGGCATATTGAAAGACAGCCAAAGCTGAACAGAGAGAAATGACTAGAATATAAAATTTTGACCTTAAAATCAGGAACTTGGGCATATCCTCGTTAGGAAAGGGGAGGGCTGTTCCAAGGAAACGACAATTTTACAGTCATTAAATGTTCCATGACAATGGGTAGAATTATAGGGGGCTTTCGATCAGCCTGACTTTAGCTATGTCGCTATTTTTTAAGCTGTCTCTTTTCATATCTGTCATAGGAAAAGAGTTAAGTAGTCTTTGAAAGTTATAGTAAAGAGGGGAATGTATTTTTTATGTAAATAGGAAAATACACATCAGGAAAAAAAGGTTTACTTTTTGTTGCCTAAGAAATATTTCCAATTGAAATTTTGCTACCCACCAAGTATTAACAGGATAGGTTAAAGCCCTAGTCAATGGCGCTTCTACCGCCTAATTCTGTAACAAGAATAGGCTGAGTATAAAATGACAGACCTGTTCTTGTGTTGTGAGACGGTGTGGGGTTTGCACTTAGATGATGTGGGGCCTTCGTCCCTGTTCCCAGTAAAAAAAAAAAGATTGCTTGCATGGTCTCTTAGTGGCTTCGAGGAGGGATCTCTCATGAGTCTGCCTAACAAGGGCCGTGACTGCAAACAGTGGTACAATTTTACTTTGAAGACTCTCCTTTACTGAAGACTCGTGGAGTGACTCTCCTCGAAGAAATCGTAGCCAAGTAAACGATACAGCATTGCAATACGTTTTGATTAACAGATAATTTTTTTAGGTTGTGTTCGTTTCGATTGAATGTTTTAGAGCGAAGAGGCTCTTTATAGCTACATTATCTATAATGGGTTGTTTTTTTTAACAAGATGTCTTTTTAAAAATTTTGATCAAATACTTTTGGAGGGAGGGCAACTAAAAAGGGCCTAAGAGGGGGCTGGAGGCCTTTCAATCCCTTTTAAAAATCCCCCTCAACTTGCCCTGAAATTTTCAACTTAATAATCTCAGTCGTTCTTAAAATATTGCAGATCCTCCTTTTTGATAAACTGGCTGCACATAGTGGCCTTTGGTTAAGTATAAGATGCCCCTCAACTTTCTCCGAAGTGTCACCTTAGTGCTCTTATCCTTTCCGAATAGCCTACACCCAGAACCAAATATTTCCCCTTTTCCTAATGATAAATCCTGCACGTAGAACAAATTGCATAACTTATAGCCCTTGCCCTGGATGCGGGAGGGTGCGTGTGTTGTGAGTGTGCGTCAATCCCAGAGGATAGTTATTTGATCTTTGAATTATTTTGAACAGATTGGCTATCTCTAAGTTTTATCTGATGCAATTGGGGAAAAAGGGCACGAGGAAGGGGTTGGGGTTGCCCTTCAATCACTTTTGTCTCTTAAAACGGGTACTAAAACTTTTGATCTCCAATCGAACGAACCTCTTCCTAAGTTTATAGAACCAATCTTTCCATAAAAACGTAATATGTTAACAATAAGCAACTTGCATCACATATAGCCCTTGAATCGGAACTCAGGGGGGGGGGGTGTCAACCTTGGAAACATAGCTTTTTGACCTTTTGTCTATTTTAAAAAAAATGGCTCTCTCAAAATTTTGATCAGATCAGAAGAAAAAAGGGCGCAAGGAGGTGGTTCCCTCAGATTACTTTTGACTCCTAAACGGAGACTAGAACTTTCGATTTCCAATCGAATGAGCCTGTTGAACAAAAATGGCCATTTCAAGATTTCGATCGTATGTATTTGGGGAAAAGAGGGCACGGGAGGATAGTTTCCCTCCGATCACTTTTGACTCTAAAATTGGATACTAGAATTTCCGATTTCAAATTAAATGAGCCCCCCTCAAAGTTAATTCGACCACCTTACATATGAAGTGCCTCTGGAAAGTAATGATAATAATAAAACATTGAAGCCTTATGGCTCTTAACTCTTAACCATAAGTAACGCTATTGCGTTGCCTCTTAGTAATGGCCTAATTTTGTTCCAAATGACTCGAACTAATCTACCTTCGATTTTTTTTTCGTTTATCTTGAACAGAATAGAAAGTGTTGAAACCCATTTTGATATATTTGATGTATTAAAGATGGATTGGGCTCTATAAAAAAAGAAATAAAAATGGAAATTATTTTCTCCCTGACATATCATATTTAATGACTGTCGGTGTTTTTGACAGCTTCCTTTGAAGATTTGTCAGTTATCCAGATAATTTTTGTACATTCAAAAAGATCAATCTAAAGCTGTTATAAGTCTTACATTTTCAATATTACTCAGAATATCATGTTTTTCCTCTTTCTCTTTGTCGCTTGACGTTTAGCCTATTCATCACTTTTTTCCCTTGACCTGATGATCAGAACAGTTTATCATAGAACGGTAGAAGAAGATTAAATCGATAGAAAATTCTCAGATATCGCAAATTTCTAAGGAATGAAATGGGCTGAGGGTGTGCGACCAACGCTTTGTTGCCTTATTTGCTCCTAGATGTCTCCATGACTGCATACGGAATTATAACATTATTTTAATCGACAATCATAGTTGCAACCTAGTAAATCAAACCTAGTAAATAGCGAACCAGAGCCCATAGCAACCAAAAGTTAAAGCGTTTAGAAATAACTACCTAGTGAAAAAGAATTGCCATCTGACACTGATTCAGGAATGGTAACTATTATTTCGGTTTGTCTTGAAACTAAAACTTCATTGCGAAAAGAAATTTAGGGTGATTTCACAAAAAAGCCTGAAACCCCTCAAAATGCCCTCCGATCGAAATTGTACCACTGGAATCAACACGGTTGAAATCCTTGAAAAGGGAAATTACAGTCCCCCTCCTTGAACAACAAGGAAAAATCACTTTTTTGCATGGGTAGAACTCATCTGTCTCCGTTGTTTTTTTCTTTTTTTTCTAGCAGGGCTAGGGGATCACCAGAACATCATAGAGAGGTGTGTAATAGCCCATTCTAATGGAAATTAAGTTTTCCAGTGCCCTTTTTAAGTGACGAAGAAAATTGGAGGGCAACTACCCCCCTCCCTAAAGGCCCCCTTCCCCCAAAGTCATCCAACCACAATTTTGAGATACTAATTTTGTTGAAAATAGTTCAACGGTCAACATCTTTAGTTTTGGTGATGATATGACCCTCCATAGTCCCTGGGGAAAGAGTTGCCCACCTTATCGGTATCGGAAGTATTTATATCACGCGTGTCTGTATGAGCGTATTGTAATTGGGCGTATTGGTATCGCAGGTATCTAGACAGATTTTTAGGTGGCCTGCGTTCCCCCCGAAGATTAACACCCCGAAAAATATACCCCCCCCCCAGTGGAAAATACCCCCTCCCCCTCCACGGAAAATACCCCCCTGAAAATACCCCCCGAGAAAAATAAGGCTTTCCAAATTTGAGAATTTTATTTGAGTTTTATTTTGGTACCCAGGGGAAGGTACCAAGGTTAGGTCAGGTTACGTATTTAATATATGCTATGCATTACCCCAACCCCTAATGTGCAAATATATAGCCCAAATTTGTACATAAAATATTATATTTTCATCCTATTTCATTTACTTTGTACAGTATTTCCTTGTACAGTATATAGCGGTAGGTGAGACATAATGCACAAGTACCAACACTTAAATGAAACACTGCATTAGCCTAATAATATTACTTAAGCAGAGGCAACGCTATAGCGTTGCCTATAGTAAAGGCCATACGGCTCCAATGTTTTAATATTTATTATTTTTTTTCCCAGAGGCACTTCATATGGAAGGGGTCATTGTGGATACTTCAAAGGGGGCTCATTCAATTGGAAATCGAGAGTTCTAGTGCCCTTTTAATAGTCGAAAGTGATTGGAGGGCAACTACCCCCCCACGCCCATCATTCCCCCAAATGCATCCAATCAAAATTTTAAGATAGCCATTTTATTCAGCGTAATCGATTTCAACATAGAAAATATGTTTTTGAGGAAGACACTCCCCCACAACCCTCAAGGCAAGGGTTTTAAGTTATGCCATGGGGGCATATAAGGTTTCTTATAGAAGGCGTGGTCGTAGAAACTTCGAAACAGGCTCATTCAATTGGAAATTCAAAGGGTCAGTGCCGTTTTTAATAGTCGAAAATGATTGGAGGGCAACTATCCCCCCCCACGCCCATCACTTCCCCAAACACATCCAATAAAATTTTTGATATAGAAATTTTGTTAAGCGTAGTTGATTTCGAGACAGAAAAAATATTTTTGAGGAGGACACTTCCCCAAAACCCTCAGGGCAAGGGTTTTAAGTTATGCCCTGGGGGCACATCAGGTTTTATAGAAGGCGTTGTCGTAAAAACTTAAAAAGAGGCTCATTTCATTGGAAATTCAAAGGGCTAGTAGCCTACCCTTTTTAATAGTCGAAAGTGATTGGAGGGCAACTATCCCCCCCCACGCCCATCATTCCCCCAAACACATCCAATCAAAATTTTAAGATAGCCTTTTTGTTCAGCGTAGTTGATTTCTTGATAGAAAATATGTTTTCGAGAAGGACACTGCCCACAACCCCCAAGGCAAGGGTTTTAAGTTATCCCCTGGGAGCATATAAGGTTTCTATAGCAGGCGTTGCAAAAGAAAATTTAGAAAAGGCTCATTCGATTGGAAATTCAAAGGGCTAGTGCCCTTTTTAATAGTCGAAAGTGACTTGAGGGCAACTAACCCCCTTCTCGCGCCCACCTTTTCCCAAACACATCCAATAAAGATTTTGAGACAGTCATTTTATTAAACGTAGTTTTAAGTTCTAGAAATAAGGTCTTTGAGGATGACAACTCCCGCAAATCTATTAGGGCAAGGGTTGTAATTTATGCCCTTGGGGTAGATAGGGTTTTGTGTAGACAATACTGTCGTAGAAACTTTATAAAGGGCTACTTGATTGGAAATTCAAATGGCTAGTTTTCTTTTTAATAGTCGAAAGTGATTCTAAGGCAACTGACACCCCTTGCAAATCCGCCATTTCCCGAAACACGTCCAATCAAAATTTTGACATAGCCATTTTGTTCAAAGTAGTTGAGGTTTCTAGAAATGATATGTTTGAGCAGGACATTCCCACTAGCGTCTTCATGGGCAAGGGATGTAAGTTATTCCCTGGGGGCATATATGGTTCCTATGGAAGGAACGCTCGTATAAACTTCAGAGAGGGCTCAGTTGATTGAAAATTGAAAGTTCTAGTTGACTTTTTAAGCGTCAAAAGATATTGGAGGGTAGCCAACTTCAGGGGCAAGGGTAATAAGTTATGCCCTGGGGGTGTATATGGTTCTTATGGAAGGAATGCTCGTATAAACTTCAGAGAGGGCTCATTTGATTGGAAATTGAACGTTCTAGTTCACTTTTTAAGCGTCCAAAGCTATTGGAGGGTAACCAGCGAGCTTTTTTAAAAATAGTTCAAAGACCATATAACAAAACTCAGGTGTCGTCAGAACCCCCCAGGGTCCGGGGGAAGGCGTTTTAAGTTATGCCCTGGGGCATATATTGTTCTCAGGAAACGAATTCTCGTAGAAACTTCAAAGAGGGCTCGATTTATATTGAAAGTTTGAGCTCACTTTTTAATAGTCAAAAGAGATCCGAGGGAAGCTATCCCCCCATGCCTTCTTTTTCAAAACCCGTCTTATGAAAATTTTGAGATAGAAATCCTTTTAAAAAAATAGTTCAAAGGTTGGATAAGAAAAACTCCGGTATCAATACGATCCCGCAGGGCACAGGGGATGTCGTTCTGAGATATGCTTTAAGGGCAAGTGTGGTTCTTATGAAAGGGAAGTTCGTATAAACTTCATAGAGGGCTCATTTGATTGGAAATTGAAAGTTCTAGTTCACTTTTTAAGCGTCCAAAGCTATTGGAGGGTAACCAGCGAGCTTTAAAAAAAAAAAAATAGTTCAAAGACCATAAAACAAAAACTCAGGTGTCGTCAGAACCCCCCAGGGTCCGAGGGAAGGCGTTTTAAGTTATGCCCTGGGGCATATATTGTTCGTATGAAAGGGATTCTCGTATAAAATTCAGAGAGGGCTCGTTTTATTGGATACTGAAACTTCGAGCTCACTTTTTAATAGTCAAATGAGATCCGAGGGAAGCTATCCCCCCACGCCTTCTCTTTCCAAACCCATCTGATAAAAATTTTGAGAAAGACATCTTTTAAAAAAAAAAATAGTTCAAAGGTCAAATAAGAAAAACCTCGGTGTCAGTACAACCCCCCAGGGCACAGGGGATGGCGTTCTAAGTTATGCACTAAGGGCATGTATGGTTTTTATGAAAGGGATGTTCGTATAAACTTCATAGAGGGATCATTTGATTGGAAATTGAAAGTTCTAGTTCACTTTTTAAGAGTCAAGATAGTTAAACTAGCCCCCCCCCCCACGCTCTTTTTCCCCAAACCCGTCCGCTACAAATTTTGAGATATTCAGTGTTTTTGAAATTGTTAAAAAATTAGATAACAAAAATGCCCCCCCCAGAGCCCTGGGGATAGGCGGTGTAAATATTGTCCTGGGGGCGTATATGGTTCTTATGAAAGGGATGCTCGTATAAACTTCAGAGGGGGCTCATTTGATTCGAAATTGAAAATTCTAGTTCAATTTTTAAGAGTCAAAAGATATCCGAGGGCAACTAGCCCCCCCGCACACCCTTTTTTCCCCAAGCCCATCCGATAAAATTTTTATAATAGCCGGTTCATTAAAAATAGTTCATAGGTCAGATAAGAAAAAATCCTGTGTCGACGGAACCCGCCAGGGCCCGGAGGCAGGCGTTATGACTAATGCTCTAGGGGCATATATAGTTCTTATGGAAGGGATGCTCGTATAAACTTCGGAGGGTGCTCATTTGATTTGAAATTGAAAGTTCTTGTTCACTTTTTAAGAGTCAAAAGAGATCGGAGGGCAACCAGTCCCCCCTCCTCCACGCCCTAAATGCATCAGATAAAAATTTTGAGATTGAAATTTTGTTAAAAAAATGTTCAAAGCTCTGATAACAAAAAACTCCGGTGTCGACACAGCCCCCCAGGGCCCAGAGGTAGGCGTTGTAAGTTATGCCCTGGGGGCATGTATGGTTGTTATGGAAGGGATGCTCGTATAAAATTCCTAGAGGGCTCATTTGATTGGAAATTGATAGTTGTAATTCACTTTTTAAGAGTCAAAAGGGATTGGAGGGCAGCTAGGCTCCCTCCACACTCCATTTATTTTTTTCCCAGAGACACTTAATATAGAAGGGATCGTCGTATAAACTTCAAAGGGGGCTCATTCGATTGAGCCCCCCCAGAGTTCTAATGCCCTTTTTAAGAGTCAAAAGTGATCAGAGGGCAACTGCCCCCCCCCTCCCAAGCCCACTTTCCCCCAAATACACTGACCTACTGCGTCATTGGCGCTTTACTGAAAACTATATGCGTCTTGAACAGTCTTGGAAAGTATAAACAACATCAAATTGAATATTTGATGTATAATGATATTAATTATTTAAAGATCCATCAGTCCAAGAATTTATTTCGCTGTAATTTTATTTTTATTTTCAATGCTGTAACAACTGGAAAAGAAAATATTTGTAATATAACCCGTTTTCAGTTAAGCGCCAATGACGCAGAAGGCTTTTGGTTGTTATTATAGTTAGGAAAGGAGGCAGGAGGCAGTATCCGAACACTTGTTTGTAGGGAAACTATATTCGTCTTTAAAAACTTTAAAAAGAGCTAATAAATTAAACTAAATATTTGATGTGTAATGATATTAGTTGCTGAAAGCTGATCAGTTCAAAATGCTACTATAATTTTAATGTTTATTTTCAATATTAAGTACAAAAGAAAATGTTTGTCATAAAAATGGTTTTCAGTAAAGCGTCAATGACGCACTAGGTTTTATACTTTTACAGTGAGAGAAGGAGGTCATACCCAAACTCTTGTTTGTGGTGATTTTTGTTCGTTTCAAGCTTGATTTGCATATTCAATTTAAGTTTTACTCTTTGTTAAATTTATTTATTCATTTACATTAGTATCTCTTGCATGTTTATTTGCATTGAATGTCTGTTTAACTTATGTTCGTTTTAAGTTTAGTTTATGTATCAATAGGAAACTATTTTTTTTTCAGTCTAAGCTTGATTTCAATATTCCGTATTATAATACACCGCTTGGATATCTATGCATTCATTTATACTATTACTCGTTGTATGAATGTGCTATGATTGTTTATTTAATTTCTGTTCGTTTTGGGTTTCATTTATTCTTTAATAGTAATTTCTGGTCGTTTTGAGTTTGAATTTTAATAGTTATTTGTATCTTCTGATCTTAAGCTTAAAATGGCCTTTACTTTTCTTTTAAAAACTTATTTTTCGGAAAGTTTTTTTAAATTAATACTTGGAAAAACAGTCATTGAAAAAAAAAAAAACACTTAACACTTGGTTTTATTTGGTGTTTTATTTTTTATTTCCGTTGGGGAAAGGAATTTTGGTACTTGAAGGAATTTTGGTACTTGTGTATTATGCCCAACTCACTCAATTTTACGGTGTGTAAAATTCGAGAACTCACCAGTTTTTTCATTAGTTTTTTCGTTACTTTAGAAGTAAATTTGGGCTACATTTGCATATTAGGAGGGGGGGGGGTAAAGTTTAGCGGTTCTGCATGCAAAATGTGTTTGGTACAAGTATTCTGCATATTAGATAGATAGACAGAGACGTTTATTTCAAAGCCAAATATACGGCCATGAATATAGTAAAATAACATAAATGAAAGGCACAAATACAATAAACTTTGATCAGCGATCATCATAAAACACTTAGTACTTGTGCATTATGTCTCATCCCCCGATATATACTGTACAAGAAAATACTACAGGAAACCTGACAAACGGCTATTTGCTAGATAAATGGACCGTAAAGCGCGATTTATTATTGCGTTTACAATATTTAAACTGTTGATTTTGGGGTTTAGGGGGGGGGGCGGTACCGAGGTTAGGTCAGGTTACGTATTTAATATATGCTATGCATTACCCCAACCCCTAATGTGCAAATATATAGCCCAATTTTGAACCTAAACTATTATATTTTCATCCTATTCTATTTACCTTGTACAGTGTTTCCTTGTACAGTATATAGCGGTGTGTGAGACATAATACACAAGTACCAACACTTGAATGAAACACTACATTAGCCTCATAATAGTATAATAGCCTCACTATACATTTACTTTATGCTGGGATTTTTTTTTTTTTTTTTTTTTTTTTTAGCAAACAAAATTTGCAGATATCTCCCTATTCTTCTGTAATTTTTTAGTGTCTATATACCTAGAAAGAATTATTTTCTGACTTCAAACGGTCCAAAAACTTGAATCCCCCCGGAAACACCCCCCCCCCCCCCCCCTGGAAGATATTCCCCCCCCCCCGTGGAAAAGAAGGCTTTCCAAATTTGAGAATTTTAGTTGAGTTTAATTTTTTTATTTCCATAGGGTAATGGAGTTTCGGTACTTGTGTCACGGGCAACCCACTCAAGTTTACGCAGTGTAAAACTCGAGACAAAACCGATTTCTTTGTTAGTTTTTTTCAGCTTAGCGCGAGACACGACAAAGACAAGTGTAAGAATATATGGGAAGTATATAGTTTGGGCTATACATTTGCATATAAGGGGGGGGGGGGGGTGTAAAGTAGTTGGACAGTTTGAAGTCAGAAAAAAATTCTTTCCAGGTATGGCCACTAAAAAACTACAGAAGAATAGCGAGGTATCAGGAAATTTTGTTAAGAGAGAAAAAAATCCCAGTATAAATTAAATGTAATGTTTCATTTAAGTGTTTTTCCAAGTGTTAAGTGTTTTTTTTCAATGACCGTTTTTCCAAGTATTATGCAATATTATTTAGGTTAATGTAGTACTTCATTTAAGTGTTTTATGATGATCGCTGATCAAATTTTATGTTATTTGTGCCTTGCATTTATGTTATTTTACTTTGTTCATGGCCGTATATTTGGCTTTAAAATACACTTCTCTATCTACCTATCTAATATGCAGAATAATTGAACCAAACACACTTTGCATGCAGACCCGCTATACTTTAACCCCCTCCCCCCCCAATATGCAAATCTATAGCCCAAATTTATTTCTAAAGCAACAAAAAAAAACTACGAAAAAACTGGTGTGTTCTCGAATTTTACACAGAGTTAACATGAGTGAGTGGCGAATAATACACAAGTACCAAAATTCCTTCCCCCTATGGAAAAAAAAAAAAAAACTCAAATAAAATTCTCAAATTTGGAAAGTCTTGTTTCCACGGGGGGGGGGGATATTTTTCGGGGGGTATTTACATGAGGGTATTTTCCGCGGGAGGAGGGGGGTATTTTACGCGGGGAGTAGTGGAAGGGTTTCAGACACGAGCGGCCCAATAGCAGATTAGCACGGGGTTTTAAAATCATCCCTATCCCTTTTTCCATAGGATTTTATAAGGAGCCCTGTGACATCACGACAGCCCTGTTATTCCCCCTCTTGTTTACCTATTACCTCATATAGAAGTCTAGACGGCCATTGTGGAATATGTCCAGGTGTTCTATCATTTCTTCAGTATTAAAAAAGAGTTCAGCGTGTCAACATCAAAATGGATGCTTACACATTACTGGATATTGAAGGTAACAGCGAGATGAAGCCTAGAGTACCCAAAGTAGCAGTGGAAATTACAAGGGGTTGCTGACTAACCCTAGAATGGGACAAGATGTATGCAGGATATGTTATATCATTAAGCAAATTCAAGCCGGAATAACAATTATGCTTTGCCCCGCATAAATTTGAACTGTTTTGACTTTCATCGCTTGTATGTAAGGTAGATGGAATTCCTCTCTACAATTTATCCTTTGATAAATCCTACAGGACCCTATATGAATTGACAATGCAATCCCTAGATCGAAATTCACAATTATTCGAAAATGGTGTAACCGAAAAAATGTTTGCGCAAACTCACGGTATCATTGTATTGGATTTGTACGGTACTCAAAATATGGGTATTGTCCGGACGGATAATGTGCGCTTAGAAAGTACCTTTGCTGAGCAATTAGAGGAAAGTATTGCATTAATCTCTCTAAATCAATTTGAAACCTATTGGGAAATTACCACTTATGGAAATGTTATATTAGACTTGGGCCATGAACACGAATCAAATTAGTAATGTATTTAATATGGACCCCTACATGTCTAAATACAAATCCTATAGCATATCTTCAGATTTCCTGGAGCATATTCAACATGCAAACAATACCCTTATCATCGTTAATAGCAGTCCATCATGTGTAAAGACGGGTATTGATTAGGTATCTTTCAAACAAGAAAGTATATAAAATTTTTTGATCCTCTTGGCCTACCGTATACATTTTATACACTTATCATTTAAAATTATCTTGAGCAGAGTGGAAAATCTATTCTTCAAAAACGGAAGCGGGTACAAGATCTATCAACGAAAAGCTGTGGTTTTCATGCAATATTATATTTTATTTTCCGATGTCACGGACATACTTACAGTCAATTTCTCGAGATTTATGGCAACAAACCTCGAATGAACGACTTTCTAGTTGAAAATACTCTTTCATACCTCTATACCATAAATTTCGGTGCCCCACTTTCTGTAACAACCAAATAAAAGTCTGTAGGTCTATGATCAAAGTAGCCAGTATCTTCTTAGCGATGTCGTAAACACCAGAGTCTTTTATTACTCCAGAAATTGAAGCGAAGACCAGGTTCTTCTTCCCAAAACAATTTAAAGCCACGACGATACCGGTCTCTTAAAAATAAACTGAACTCACGTGTAGGGTTTTGTTGCAATCATGCCAGGGAATGTATTTTCCCATTGATCACATTTGTGATAGTGACAATTGGAGCATAGGAAACCTCTAGTATGAGAGTAACAAATCTTTTTAAGACAGGAATTACAGTCTTTAAGTTGCACAGCATATCCTCTATGTAATTTACAAGGATTCCAAAATTTACACTATTCATTATAGTCATGAACAAAAGTACAGTTCTCACAGAATGACCAGCTGCCCAATGTATACTAGCATAATGGGCATGTGTAAAACAGTTTTCGATGTTGACTGTGGCACTTCCAAAAGGAAACCGACTCAACGATCAATAAAAATGGCTTCTAAGACGCCACAAACATGTTTAGACATTATTTCGTACAAAATGGCCGTGAAAGTAGTAGATAAGAGCAAAACCAAAATATCATTTTATTTTTTCTCAATTAATATATTTATAAATTGAATAAAAGCAGCTGGACCACGGCGACAAAGTTTCATGCAATAGTCCGAAGTTGGGGCATCAGTTCCAATTGTATAGTTAAGCATTTCTCGAGGAAATATTTCCCGTTGAAGTGACAATTCCAGAAATTCATCATCTAAAATAACCACTTTTCCAATTTTACTAGATTACGTAAGACTTTCTGGTTCTCAAATCTAGCCATTTTAACACTCTTACTACCAAATACAGACTAAAAATTGGTAGTAACAAACTGTTCTCTATGGATTCTTTTCTTCAATATATTTTGCTAACACATTTAATCCGTCTTCTAGTCTCTGTATGTGCACTATATTCACTTTAGCCGCAAAGCATAATTGTTCTTCCGAATTGAATTTGTTTAATGATATAGCATATCCTGCATAAATCTTGTCCCATTATAGGGCTAGGGCTAGTTGGCAACCCCTTGTAATTTCCACTGCTACTTTAGGCACTCTTGGTTCCATCTCGCTATTACTTTCAATACCCAGTAATGCATAAGCTCCAATTTTGATTTTGAAACCCTGAACTCTTTTTTAATATTCAAAAAATAATAGAACACCTGGACATATTCCACAATAGCCGTCTAAACTCCTATATGGGGTAATAGATAAACAATAGATAGAACACCTGGGAAGTCTCCCACCTGGAAACAGGGCTGTCGTGATGTCACAGGGCTCCCTTTAAAATCCTATGGGGAAAGGGATAGGGATGATTTAAAACCCTATCTTAATCTTCTATTGGGCCGCTCGTGTCTGGAACCCTCCCACTACTGCGGGGGTATTTTTCGAGGGGAGGGATTAATTTTGTACGGGGGGTGTTTTCTGGGGTTGTATTTTCCGCGGGGTTATATTCTGTGTGGGATATTCTCCGAGAAGGGGGGTATTCTCCGGGGGTATTTTCTGGGGGAGGGGTAATTGCGGGGGGGGGGTAAACTCCTAGAACCAGATTTTTAATAACTCATATAAAAGATATTTCTCATATGTACATCCAGTAGCATAATTTCGTCAAAATCCTGGGGGAGGCAAAGTTGGAGCTAATTAGTTTTGACAAGATATTTTGCAGAAACTAAATTTCTGCTGGGGGGGGGAAGGAGGTCCGGGGAGGGGGTGGAAGACTTGGTTCTGGAGGAGGCAGTTGCCCCCCCCACCCTGCCCCACAACAAATTACACCCTTTCTACGTCGTTCCTGTAAGTTCCACCATCAGCAAGTTCCAAATGGCACTAAAAACGGTACTTTTGTTGCCATGTCTGAAGTGGAAAAGCTGTGGCTAGTAGGCTATCAGTACTTTTTAGAGTGGCTAATGGCTCATTTAAAAGCTATTTTTCATATCTACGTGAAGTTAATCAATTCTACCATCCGTATGTGTGATATAGAAGTAAAACAACACTTTTGATGTCACTTCTTAAGTAGAAAAGCTTGGAAGTATAAAACGATATCATCATTGTAATAATTATAGTCCAAAACTCTTAACCGGTGGTTTTCAAGAACACCTCACGTATGTTTCTCCTCCAAGCCTCCTTGATAGACTACGCAATTAAGGTACAAGCACCAATGTATCAATTTAGATTATTAGAGGTTTGGTTCTGTTGGTAAAGCATTCGGCTTCGAATTAGAGTGGCTTGTATTCGACTTCTGCTTGTTTTTTTTTTCAATCATGGTTTTCTCCCTTGTATACTATCATTTTCAGATAATTTCACTGTTTTTGTAAATGTGATGCACTCATTTTTTAACTCATGTCTCAGGTAGGTATTTGGTTAAGCATTTTGATTCAAAAGGGAATAGAGGTTATGCAGTTCATGATTTGCAACGACAATCTAAGTAGATCACTAAATCCATACCCCAACGAGTGGCGTAATTTTTTTCAAAATTCTGTGGGAGTGGGGTCAAGTTCGAAGCAATTTTCCCAAGTTGAGTGAAAATGACAGAGAAAACTAAAAAACGAGCCGTATAGTAATAAAAAAGGTAAAGATGTACCAAAGAAAAATGACCTGTTTCAGTGGATGCTTGAACTATGCAGGATTATCTTAGTTTTGACAACATTTCTGGAGAAACTAAATTTAAGCTGGGGGGGGGGGGGGGGGGGGTAAACTGGGGTCCTGGATGAAAACTGATGTCTGGGAGGGGAAGGATTACTTATTCTTATGCTTACTTATTCAAATTATTTACTTAACAATTCCACCGCAATATTCTCTCCATACGTAAGATTGTGTATCCAGAAAGACAAATGAAAATTGTTCTCTAGGAAAATTCGTGTAATTCTTCCCAAAATTTTTGAAATGAAAACAAACATAGTTTATAATACCATATATCGTACCTACACAAGAAATGATCTTTTTTTGAAATTTCGATTAATTTCTTAGTAATGACTGGCTTTTTTTTAGGGACAGGTCAAATAAATCCCTAAACCTAAAGGTAGGCCTACATTTCTGTTGAGCTAGCAAAATTTTCCGCAAGTATGTCAATATATAAACCTGTCCGTTCAGTTAACCTTTTGTGTCGTAGCTACTCGCCTGGAGCTACTTTCTTAAGTGCTATTAAATTTGATTTTTTAAAATAAGGAATTAAGGATCTTTTTCTTCTTTTTTAATTTTTTTTTTTACATAAATAATCGACACTATATTTTTTTTCAACTTTAAACTTATTTTTTCCTTCATTTTTTCATACGGCTTCTTAGTTGTGCTCCTTAATAAGGGTTGAGATGTCTTATCTCCCCTAGATTGGAGGTGATTAGAAATTATATAAAAAACAAGTTTTCAACTGAAACTAAGTACTAAAATTAAAACTTAAAACGAGCAGAAATTATTCCGTATAAATAAAAGAGGTCATATCAGTGCTTTTCTAAATTAAATTTTAATCAAAAACGAGCATAGATTAATTGAAAAAAAACAAAATTTATCTGAGGGAAGTAAAGAGCGAAGTTGAAACTTAAAACAAACAAAAATTATAAACTTCACAGCCTGTCTGACATATATCAATAAAACTAATGCAAATAAATCAACTGGTGATATTTCCCTATGTTTGTAACATTACAGAAAACTAGCGCTTTACTGAAAACACAAAACAATATAGGAGTTTTGGTACGGTAAAAGTAAACCTTTTAAGGGCACTTTTAACAGTATAAAAGTAAAATATTTTTAGATTGTTGCTTTATTAACTTTTTTCGTTTAATTTGAAATCACTTCTGCACAATGAGCTCAGTTCAATGATTGACTGTCGTTTTGGATTCGAAAAGGACATTTCATGATTATTTTGTAGACAAGTTCGAAGTGTCTACATACTCCCTTTAGAATTTGTATCACAACTTAAAATTCTCCGTTTTATTGAGTGAAATAATTAGATTTCTAGAGTTCATATTACGGTTGATATGCTCTTGATTTAAAGTAATACTAGGCGAGACCAAGGTGTTACCTATAAACCAATCCATTATTTTATGTGCTGTGTAATGACTTTAAACTTATTATTTTTCTGTCTAAGTTTTTAAGATAATTTTAATTGTATACTGAAAGTTACTGATATCACAGCTCCTGTAGGACCATGAAAAGCGTTATAGATTGGTTTGCTGTTGTGAGACTACGTGTTTACTTTTGACTCCTAAATCAATATTCTTGTTTTTTATACTTGGCTTTTGTGTTTTCAGTAAAGCGCTAGTTTTCTGTAATGTTAAAAACATAGAAAAATATCGCCACTTGATTTATTTGTATTAGTTTTATTGATATATATTATATAGGCTGTGAAGTAGTATATTTTGTTCATTTTAAGTTTCAACATCGCTCTTTACTTCCCTCGGAAAAACTTTGTTTTTTAAATTAATTTACATAAGAATGGTAAAAGCAACCTCAAATATATCTTGTTCTAACACGCTGAATGTACAATCGTAAAAATAATACAAATAACAAATGGATTTATGATCTATGTGATCGGAGAGCCTCAAGTTGGGCATTGGAATGTTTCCTGATTCGATACCAAACCAGCTACTAGCCATATTTACTACCTTAATCGCAGAAATATTGTTCTCGTGCACACAAGGCCGTGTCCTGGAATTTTATTCAGTGGGAGGGTATTTTTGGGGGAAAGGGAGTTTGCAAAAAATCTTTAAAACGCATTAAAAATTTGTTTTTATGTATTTTTGTATGTTTTTACGAGTCAGGCAAATATTCGGCAGCGATGGGTTTCAAAACCCTTAACCCTCCTTCTGGATACGGCCGTGCGTGCAAAGCACTAATCAATTTAATTTGTTTAGGTGCTATACCATGCAAGGATAGGATATTCAATAGAGCGCTTCATCAGCTGAATCAAACCGCTGTTCAAAATCTATAAAACTGAGGACTATAGGATTCTGACAATTCCAGCACTTCCCAGTTAATAATCTAAGTGTGGTAAAAATTTGGTCCATGCGTCCTTTCCGCTCCATAAAACCCCCTGGCCTTCTCTACACCCTTTATCTACATCCTTTCCGTGTCTAAAGAGTATCATTATGCTATGATGAATGAAAAACAACTCGAAATGAACATAATTTACAACTGAAGAATTGTATCAAGACTAAGAGAGTAGAAACAATTCCAATTCTAATACGGATGCCTCCTCAGGGGGTGTCTCCTCAATACACCCCCCCCCAGTAAAGGCTAGAATCTAGTTTGCGCTTTACTGAGAATTGGTGTAAATATTTTCCAGTTTACCTTTTACTATTATTAAGAAAGAAACACATCAAAATCAAACTTCTAGTGAAACTTTCATAAAAAAAGTTCTTATAAATATATGAGAAGTTCTATTATGCGTGAAAATAAATATATTTTCTGACGATCAACTTGTATGATACTGTTTTAATGTGACACTAATTTTCATCGATGCTCTTCTTCCCTTTAAAGTCATTCCTTTCTAATGAGGAGAAAATTGATACCTTAATGTTACGCTCTGAAACTTCAATTAAAAGCATTTGAACCAATCTTAAGCTTCAATAAAGCACAAATGACACTTAAAATATGGTACACGCACCAATGTTTCCTTTATTTTTAATTTACTATATTCAAAGGTATAGAAAATCAACAACTAAACAAAATGACCAAAAACAGCAATTGGTAATATCGGAAACAATATATTAAGCTTTTAGAACCTAATGGTCCTGCCCCCAGGGACGTATCCATGATTTTTTTCAGGGAGAGGGGTATTTTGTGTGTGTGTGGGGGGTGGGGAGGGGTTGAACAAGAAAATTGCAAAAAAAACATCAAAAATATCTTTTCACACATTTTTAGTATGTTTTTACAATCGGACAAACATTTCGTGGGTGGGGGATTCATACCCTCTAATCCAACCCCTGAATACAGCCTCCCTCCCCCTATTTATGCTAATTACTGTTTATTTTAAGTTTGACACCGATATTCGTTTTGACTTTCACAGCTCCTTAAGTTTGATGTCTTTTATAGGTTCATATCTGCTGATTTTCAGTTTAATATCGCTGTTTATTTTTGGTGAACATTTCTTGTTTATAATTTAATCTTTGGATAACTCAAATTTCAAAATTCATTTTTTTAAGGAACATTTGTGACTCAAAACAAAATTTTCATTTCAGACTTTAACCTGTCCAAAACTTTTACATAATATAATCCAAGATTTCATGAGCATAAAACATCTTATGCCATTAGGTATATAAAATACGTATTTTCAAAATCAAATCAAATATTACAGTATGCCAAGAGGGTGACTTGAGGCTTTTGCACTTCAGGATAATCTTTCATTATAAATACCCCTTTGATGGTAAAACTCTGGCTGCCAAAGGCAAGCTCTTAGCTTAAAAGCATTTTTTTCCCTTGTGTCTTAAGAAAATTGATCTGTAACATCTATAGAAAAATCCCCGTTCCTGTTTTCTTTTGAATATCTTAAGATGTGAAAATATTGTCAGTGATTCTTATGCATAAAAGATAGAGGAGATAAAAAATTAGACAATGGAAAATAAATGGAACAAGAGAGAGAAGTTAAGCAGTGGCGAAGGAGAGAAGGAGGGAGTGAGACAGAACTGAGCCTTCTATATGTAATATCAGCGAAAGGCAATGCTGCTCAGGGGAATCAATTCACAAAAATGCAGGTTTTTTTTATTCCTTAAAAAAACTCAAGATACAGAAAAAATTAAATCTAGTAGGGATTTTTATGTTTTTGGTTTTCTAATGAAAACACTAACAGTGATATTTTTCAAAATCTGGGGTGATAGGGGAAGTTTTAAGAAAGACAGGGGGAGGGGGTAATGTCCTTCTAGATTTATAAAAAGATATCTTTTTTTGGTATTTTCATTGAAAAATTGGAAACGACCTAATCTGTTACCCCCATAAGTTTTTAGAAATACTATTTTTCTTGTATTTTCATTTAAAAATGAGGAAAATTCTTGCGTCTGCCATAAATTTTTGCGAATTGGTGTCTGGGGTTTACATAAGGTCCGTAAGATTGTAAGTTTGTCTCATATTTGTGTATTATTTCTGTGTATTACATCCTTCCTCTATGCATTTTGTTGCAGATTCACATTTTGAAATCACTATAAATATACTAGGTTTAGTGGGTTCGAATATCAATAATTTCACTGAACTCTAGGCAACTGTAACTTATTTAGATGCGAAATTGTGTAATCGTAAAGCAATAGGATGTTTGAGTGGCTAGGCCATCTGAAGAAGCGGCATGGGTCTGGAGTTCTGTAGGTGAGGATGACAGGGGGTGGGCAGCTCTCTGGTGGGAAGTTAAAAGATGAGGATGTGATTTAGTTGCACAGAAAATTATTAAGTACTTTAATACAAAGAATGGGCGTCCCTCTGATTCATTCTCTTAAAAAGAAAGAAAGAAAAAAGAGAAATAATAAAATCACGCACACCGAAAGTGATCTTGGAAATACATTGTTTGTCTTTCAAACAATGTATCAAACAATGTTTGATACATTGGTATCAAACAGTTCGTGGTGACGAATTGTAAGTAAGGAGCGACCCGGCTCAATGGTAACCGAAACTGTAGAAAACGGAATTTTGATACCAATAGATACATCAAAAGTATTAGATTTTAATGCTGATTTCAAATAAGTTTCATCAAGTTTAGTCTTACACATCAAAAGTTACGCGCCTGAGAAAATTTGGCTGATTTTCGAAAAAAGGCGAAAAGACCCCCTAAAAGCTATAAAACCCTAATGAAAATCACACCATCATATTCAGCGTATCAGAAAACCCTGCCGCGGAGGTTTCAAGCTCCTATCTACAAAATGTGGAATTTTGCATTTTTTGCCAGAAGAAAGATAACAGATGCGTGTTTATTTGTTTGTTTGTTTTTTTTCCCCAGGGGGGGTCGCATTGAACCTGTGGTCCTGGAACATCGTGAAAGGGCTCATTGAAATGGACATTAAAAGTTCTAATGCCTTTAATAAGTGACAAACAAAAATTGGATGCAGATAGCCCCCTTCTCACGCTCATTTTTTTCCCAAAGTCACCTGATAAAAATTTTGAGGTAGCCATTTTGTTCAGCATGGTCGAAAATATGATAACTATGTTTTTTAGGATGACTTAATCCCCCAAGGTCAACGGGGGGAGGGCTGACAGTTATGAACTTTACCCAATGTTAACATATAGCCTAGTATTGGTTATTGGGAAGTACACAACGTGTTCAGGGGGGATTTTTTCGGGTAGTGGGGGGGGGGAGTGGGTCGGAGGTTATGTGGGAGGATATTACCATGAAGGGAGTTTTAATGGGAGCCGGGGCAATGCTATGAAGGGGGTGCCGGATTTCCCAGCATTATTTAAAACAATATCAGAAATTATATATAAAAAAACAAGTTTTTTAACTGAAAGTAATGAGCAACATCAAAACTTAAAACGACAGAAAACATTACGTATATGATTGGGTAAATAAATTGGGTAAATTGGGTAATTTTGGATTTTTTAATTGTGTTAAAAAACATGCAAATCTTATTTATTAGTTTAGTTTCTTAGATATGTACAAAAGACATCAAATTCTTCCACCTTGTTTACGTTTCAACCTACATTTAGGAAAATAATCTGAAGGCCCGTTTATTCAGAGAACGGGTTTCAAAGCTTTAACAGATATTTTAAAAAACCATAGATCCAGAAGATACGTCCTTAGTAATAAAATACTTAATTTAAAATCCTTATTATATCAGATTTTGTCCCCTCAAGATTTTCACCAGATTTTACAAATCTCACATAGGTCTTTCAGACACATATTCCAGTTAGCAAAAACTAGTTTATCGGAAAAATTCTCAAAACTGGAATTTCAACAGTTTCAGAAACCACGGATTTTCTTTTCTAGATTTTGTCCTGGCCTTTTTTTAGAAAATCTATCCTTTAAGATTTTTACAACAAGAAAACTAAGTATTCTTTCAAAAATAAAAAAATTTGGGATGGCTTAAACACGTAAATACAACCAAAACTATTACGGTCGTGGAGTCTGCTATTTTTGGCTCTCATGGTGAATTCGAAAATTCAGACCTACTCAGAGGTGAAATTGTAAAGAGTATTCTTGATTATAGGCTCTTTGTCACTTTTTTTTTTTTTTTTTTTTTTTTAATCCCACCTCCTCTCTTCTCAGTGGCACTAACATTAAAAAAAAAAACTAATTTTAAACATTACAAAAATCTAAATGCCACCTACATTCTACATTTTACTAAAATTAGCAGCCAAAGAGTGGTCTTCGCATTATTGTACTTCTACTAAAATAATTTTTAATCCATATTAACAATAAAATAAAATTCTCTCCCGCAGAGAGGACGTCCCCCTCCACAGGAAGTCCCCGCTTGCGGTGGCCATTTACAACAGCAGACAAAATTTTCTCAAATTCCAATTCTGCAAAGAAACCACTACTAAAAAAAAATAAAAAAAAATATCCCAATAAAAAATAAATAAAAAAAAACAACAAAAAACCCCCAAAAAACCCTCTTTTACATTATCATTTCAGCTTATTTTTACAACACACAAAAATAAACACACTAATATTTACGAAAAACAAATTAGCTGAAATGAGCACCAAACCCCATTTTTAAACTTCATTTTTTTCTTTTTTCCTTTTTTTCTTTTTTTGGCTGCTAATTAAAAAAGAAAACAAAACAATTATCAATAATTTTCTTTAAACTACCTTACTGGCAACGCTGTTTTCTCACTCACTCACGCAAAAAAAACTATCTCTTACCAATAAAAACTCAAACTCTCTCCACTACTTACTTTCTCACTCTCTTTTTCCACCCACCATATTTACAAAAAAAAAATCATAATTCAAAATCAAAAAAATACTCTCTTCACTCATATCTTCTTATCTTCAATAATTCCATTTTCTTCTCAATTAAACTCCTAAAACCCTCTAAACACACCACTTTCTTTCTTTTCCTTCTACTCCACACATAATGCTACATATTTCCAATAATATAACACAGAGAATTTTTCTTTTTCACATCCAAATCCGAATTCATGTCAAATTTCACCAGCTTCTTCTTTTCTTCATCACTTTGAACTTTAATTTTGCACTTTTCACTTAAATCAAAAACAAACTGAAATATTCCCTTATTTTCATTACACTTGATGAACTCGTGGTCACTTTCAACTCAATCAAAGGAGGAAATTAAAATCCTCTGAAACTTAAAAAAAGACAAAAACACAGTGATTACGAGAGCGGACAAGGGAATCACAGTTGTAATTTTGAATTCTGCAGATTATGAATTAAATGTTAACACCCTTTTAATGGATAAAAATACTTACAAAGAAATAAAAATTGATCCCACGGACAAATACACACAATAGTTAAGAAAAGAACTAGGAATTTTAAAAGATACTAGACTAATTACCCCTCAAATGCACAGAAAATTTTATCGCAAAGGTTGTTCAGTCCTAAAGTCTTTTGGTCTTCCTAAAATCAATTGGAAAGATACTCTGTTACGGTTTGTTTCGGCATTCTACTGATGTCAAGCAACGGGTATAGAAAGTTTCTTAGCCACCATTTTTAAGCCTCTATCAAGCACACATAATTCCTATATAAAAACTCCATAGATCTTGTTGTGAAGTCAAGAAATCAAAGTACAAATGAAAATACTATTTATCTAGTTTCGATACAGTTTCTGTGTACCCTTTTCGTGATTTCGATAAATTTGAGCAGACCTTGCAAAGTAAATTAGAGGAAAATTCAGCTTAGTTGAATTACAAAACTTTGGAAATTGATACAATAATGAACCTTGTCCATCTTTGCAACAAGTTTTCCTCGTATTTTAAATTCCGAAACAAATTTTTACTTCAAATAATGGGCTTATCCATGGGCACTGTCTTGTCTCCTTATTTGGCAAATTTTTACATGGATTTTATAGAACAGTCTGCTTTGAATAGTTTCCACTTTAAATAATCAATCTGATTTTGTTTCGTTGATGATATCCTTTCTGTTTGGGAACATGGACAAGACACTCTTGAAGATTTCTTGACACATTTGAACTCTTTTAATTCGAATGTCCAGTTCACAATGGAACTCGAAGATTTAGGTAAGCTGACTTTTTTGGACGTTTTGATTATAAAAACTACTCCTAGCCTTGAATTTTCTATATATAGAAAGCTGACTCATAATCATCGATATCTGCATTTCTCTTCCCATCACCCTTTTTCTGTGAAAAGAGAGATAATAATCTCTTTAGTTAACAGAGTCCAATAAATTTGTTCCCGTAATTATAAAAATTCTTAAACAAATTATATCGAGATTATTCTTTCCTGCAATGGCTACCCAATCAAACCTATTTAAAATATCATAGATAGACTATTAAAAAATATAAAAGAACAAAATAGGGAGCTTGTCCCCTTGATTCAGTTACCCTGGTAATTGAGAAAAAAACTTTCATCGCTTTACCATACATCCTGAAACTTGACGATAAACTTGGAAAAATTAAAAAAAAACATAATCTCTCTGTTTTTTTCAAAACTGAACAAAAAGTTGAACGCTTTTTCAACTCAGAAAAGGATAAAACTGACCCTGTACTGGGTAGTGGTGTGTACAGAATCCCGTGTTCTTGTTGGAAATTCTACATTGGTAGGACCCATCAACAACTAGGTGAACGTTTGCATGAGCACAAAACTTCAATAGATACGTCCCTGAGATTAAAAAATAACAATGACAACTTTGATTCGGCATTGGCTTCGCATATTTTCGTAAATCCGACACATCTAGTTCTTTTTGACGAGGCAACCTTAATATCAACTATAAATGGCGTACCACAAACTTTTAAAAGAGGTAATTGAGATAAAAAAAAATATATGAACCAAAATTTAGCAATAAATAGAGATACTGGAGATATTTCATTAAGCCCAATTTACGACAGTTTAATTTTGAAGGACTCAATCAATATTTTCACCTGGTATAATTTAAAAGTACCTATTTGCATATCTAATGAAAAAAGAAAATGTAGACCAGGTAAAACTATTGCAAGGGAAAAGATTCCTGCCCAATCATCTTGGTAAATTCCTTTTCATTGATTCCTGCCTGGTTTTTATTCGGTGTCTGTTCTGTCTTTGTAAAGTAAACTTCAAAAGGTTAGATTTTCGTTTTTTTTTCTTTGCCTTCTTTTTTTTTTGTTTAGCACTGACGACGACTTGACGGAGGTCCTTGTCGAAATATTTGCTTATATTTTGTCTTCTTCATGGTTCGCCACTGGCTGATAAAATCCTCGTTTTTTCATCCTTTTTTTATTTTATTTTTCATTGTGTTAGCTTCTTTCCTCTCTGAGTTTCATTTGATATGATTGGGTTCATCCCCTAGTCAATAGTTACTCAGTTTACTCAGTTATTACAGGCTATATCAGTCAGCCTCGACACTAGTCCAAAACTCCAAGAAGACAACGACGAACATTACACATCGGCCCTGAGTTGCAATAAATTAAAAAAAAAAGATTTGTTTTCAACTGAAAGTAAGGAGCAACATTAAAACTTAAATTGAATAGAGATCATTTCGTATGTGGGGGACTGGCTCTTTCTTAACCCTCGCTCTTTACGCTACAGTCTTAAAGTTTGTTCAAAATACCTCTTATTCAAATTCAACGGTCCTTGTGTTTGAGCAGTCTTTCTAAAATAATTATGGAAATAGTCAATCTTTAGCGCAAAAAGCGGGGCTCGACGAAAGGCAGGCTTCCTCGCATACGCAATAATTTCTGCTCGTTTTAAGTTTTAGTGTTTGTCCTTACTTTCAGTTGAAAAATCTAGTTTTTCTTATTTGATTTCCGATCGGTGCGGGAGAAGGGCTAATTGCCTTCTAATCTGTTTGGCTACTTAAAAGGACACTGGAGAAATTTTGATTTTGTTTCAAATGAGTTCTTTCTCGATCCTCAAGGTCCATTGGTTCAATACGACAACCGCCGGGAAAAGCATAAATTAAATAAACACGCATCCGTGATCTTTTGTCTAGCAAAAAATGCAAAATTCCTCATTTTTGTAAAAAAGAGCATGAGACCTCTACAGTAGAATTTTCTGATATACTGAACATAATGGTGTTATTTTCAGTAAGATCGCTTGACGTTTTGGGGGTCTTTCCACTCTTTTTTTCGAAAATCAGGCAAATTTTTTCAGGCTCGTAGCTTTTGATGGGTAGCAAAAACCTAAAGAATTTTATATATTTGAAATCAGCATAAAAAGCCAATTCTATTGACGTATCAATTAATATCAAAATTGAGTTTCATTGAGATTCGGTTAGCATAAGGCTGAGTCGCTCCTTACTTTCAGTTGGTTACCACCACTATAGAGAGATATAATATAAATTCCTATACAGTGGTTACCAGGAATAGTTTGATTAAATTTATAAAACATTCCCGAACAAAAGTACAGGGCACTGACAAAACATAAAATATACAAAAATTGTCCTATAGGGGGACTGTTACCGCCATCCCCCGAGTCCCATCCCCGCCCTTTTTACGTGAAGGTTTGTACATGTTATGAATACTGAATACTGCTTAGCATTAAACTATTTAGCGTCAAGAGCAAGGAGCTGAGAAAAATACAAGTCATACTGATCTGAAAGAAAATTTGTTTAATTTTTTCAAGTACTTTATTCTGTGATTCTTAGAATTCAAGCAGAACAGATATTGTGTCAGATTTTTTGGTAATAAAACCTATCCAAAAATTGGAATCAAATTTATTGTGCTGCCTAGGAATTTTTCGGAACCTTTCATCCATGAAGCTGTTCTAATCCTCAAAGAACATCACAATTACCCTTCATCTGAAAGACGATAGACAAATAATTCTGAAATTCTTTGAAAAACTACTGAAAGGAAAACAAAGTTAATTAATTGTTCCCGGGTTTCAATTTCCTGAGAACAAAGAGCTTCTATTTCAGCAATTTTTTTATTTAGCTTCTAGCTTTTTTCTATTTGAGCAATTTTTCATTTATACACGTTATAAGGCTGATAAGCTACAGAGGCATCGTTAAGCGTATTATGACCTTATACGCCAGACTAGAAACTGGACAGGAGTTGACTCTTGGAAAACAAAGTTTTTTTTCCTTGAGAATACTATTCTGGGAGCCAAAATTAAGGTCAAAGGGTTACTCTAATTGAAAAATTTCACGGTCATTTTCTTTTGACTTTCCTCACTAACAAGTTTATTAATAAGTAGTTATATTCAGAACACTTGGGCTACTGGGGTGCCCATAGGAATTTTCTAATAGGTGGGAGGGCCTCAAATATTGTATTAGACCTTTATTCTGGGAATTAATCTTAAAATTGAATGGGACTAAAAATATTCTATTATTTTATTTTAAGCTTTCTTTACTCAAGTCGCTTTTTAATAAAGTGGTAACATGTCAAAACAATAGGTATCTCACCTCAATCAAAAAATTTTTCCAAGAGTAGATTTAGATTTTTTGGAGGGGATGGGTAAGTTTGTAACATTTTTCTTTGGGAGAAAGGATTGGATTGAAAAAAAAGCTAACTAGAAGAACCTTATATATTTTCGAATGTTATTAAATCTTATACTTTATATATTTTTGGGTTTTAAGGGGCTGGGTTGAGTTTTCCCTGCCCTTGTCGTCGGGTAGGGCTTGCTTGGCAGCTTATATTTATTTAGTTTCTAAAATATTTTAATTTTATTTTTATGCAAAACTAGTTTGAATAATGCTACTTAAAGAATTTATAAAATTGTTGGTGTAATAATTTCAAAGACAACCCCCATTATTGAAAAAGTGTTACCTGGAGGTTCTTCATCCCCACCTTGAACACGAAGGAAAATCATATTTTGCAGGAGCAGCAGTGATGTCATTTCTGTTTTTTCGTCATCTTTTTTTTTATCAAGCAAGTGGTCATAGAATATTAGAAGAGGGCTCATTTGAGCAATTTAAAACAATATTTATCTGCTGAAGACGACCACGGGTTACGATACCGGAATATCCAGAATTTTTTTTGTTTCACTGTCAAATAAAAGAGTTTGTCCCTATTGAACTGTTATTTGTACGCCATGGAAAATTAATGTTGTTTTCGAAAATACCTCTTCTTTCTAGAATACGGATAATTTGGGATAATAATATTAACACCTAACCCGAAAACTCTTCATCAGATTTGTCTACAAAGTACAAAATAATACTCTACAATCGTGCCCAAATTAAGTGAATTCGTTTTCAGTAAAACGCTAGTTTTTCAAATCCTATAAATTATGATGGTTCAGTTTGTTTGAGCTAGTTTTGATTTTATTGCTAAACCAGGCAAAAATTCAAATTTCCAGTAATATCAGTATAGGAGGCCAAATTCAAATAAGTCTTTACAACTAATTACTAAGAAAGCTGATGAAGAAGATAGATTGCTGCTGACAATGATGTACCAATGTTGTAATGGAGATATGTTTGGAATTATTTCAGCATTAGTTCTTGCGTTCGAAAGAAACTTGCTTCTGAAGATTCCTAGTTTGACAGGAAGTGAGAGCACGTTCGATTTTGATTACTAGATCGTCCTCATCTTCTTCAAAGCTCATGTTTCTGCAAAAAAAGGTGAAAATGCCAGATTATTAGTAAAAAATTTGAAATAAAAGATAAATGATCCAATGATTTAATTAATATTTAATGATTAATATTATTATTATTATATTATAGTATTATTATTAATGATTAATGATTTAATGATTAATTAATATTTAATGATTTAGCTGACGTGGTACTTAGTAGATTTTCTTTTGCCTTTTAAACCCACGCTGAAGAGAAAGAAGAAAGCTGACTGAGTCAAAAGGAGACTCATCAGCCTTACAGAAGATCTTTTTTATTTTATTTTTTAAGTCAGTGTGTTTTTTATTCAGATTCTGAATCAAATAACTTGGGAGATGGAAGCTATGAACAACAGCAAGAAGATACTGACATTGGTGATCTGGTGGCCAGTCTCCCTCTCACCTCTGACGACGGGGAAGACGATGATGTTGATCTGACTTTGTACCCTCAGGGTAAGAATTAAAATTCCAACAATTGATTTTTATCCTAAACGCATTCAAACAGTAAACTTTCAATCAATACTTACATTAAAGTGGATGTTATTTTAGTGCTTTGCCAAGCTTCTACGAGTCTGAGAATTCTCAACAAGAACTCTACATTTTACTTAGATTTTACCCTTTAATAGCTGACCTTCAGACCAGTGGTGGTAATTGGGACACAGAAGGAGGATTAATCATTTCCAAGATTTTTCACCTCCGCATAGATTTTTAAAAATACTTCTATTTGGTATTTTGAATGAAAAATGTTTTTTTTGGTATTTCCATCAAAAAATGAAAAATTTCGCCCCCGTCTAAGCTGAAAAAATATATTCCTCCCCCACCCCCTACATCTGTGAATCGAAGGCACTGCTTTAGATATCACAAAATGGTTCTAAAACTGGCTTTGACATAGCAACTGTTCTTCTAAAATTAACAGCCTGCAAAACAACAAAAAAGTTCTAATATTACCTACCTCCATGTTATTGTCAAAACAGTAGCTAGTTAATAATGTTTCTTACATAATATTTATGTTATATACAAAATTATTAGTGAGTTATGTTTGTGTATCCAATCTGATTAATACATACATTAAAAGTGATTCAATCAAACTTAACTGAAAGACTGACACAAACGGATAAAAATTCGTTCGGATGTTTCAACTATGGCTTGGTTCTAGTACTGGAAGTAAGATAAAAAAAAAGAAGAAAAAATCTGCTACACCTGACGGGATTCCAAAACCAAACAAAATCCTAAGATTACCTCCCCTCCACCAGGTCATTGTCAAAGCAATCAATAATTTCGTACTCAGTATAGAGTCAATGTGTTAATTTTTTTTTTATAAGAAATACAGTAAGCTCTGCTGAAACTTTTGACAACCCTTTTAGAGGAATACCACAGTTTTGATCGTATATACAGTTTTTTACGCTTGTATTATTTGTTGCCGTCTTTGTGTTTTTTTTTACACACATCATTACTTACTAAATTAAATAAAAAGATAAACTATTGTTATTATAATTAAGGAATTACAGTTTATTATCTATTTTTAATAATTTATCAAAATGATTTTTTAGTTTTTTTTTGTTTTACTTGTGTCTCTAATTATCCTTTAAATTAGTTATGGTAGTTTTTAAATCTAGATTTGTTAACGTATGGCTTCTGTGTTACTTGTATGCAGCTACGGCTGATTTAGATCTGGCTTCTTTGATCCTTCCTGTAGTATATACAAGACTCTTTACCTTCAAGTTTACACACTAGAATAAACTATAAGGTCTTAACTGAGCCTCTAGTACTGGCGTTTGATTTAGCCGGTAGAACAGCTCCAGTGGAGGTCCTTTTCTGTATGGTATTAATTAAAAATCTTTTTTCCACAAAATAAGTTTTTCAAAAAAAAAAGTAAAGAACTCCATTAAACCAAAAATGAACAAAAATAGAACCAAATAATCTACCAAGCATACAATTACAACAAATCACTATCAATAAATAAATGAAACCCAAAACAAACAGAAATGAAAATAAAAAACGGATTCAAACTCAAAACGAGCAGAAATTAATATGAGAAGGTTCTAAAGCCATATGCTTTCTAAAACCCAGAATATGATTTGAACTTTACTGAAAATAATTCAAACGAATTTACTGAAAAAAATGTGCATTGTCAGTTTAACATACATATGCTGATATTTATTCCTTAAAATCTTAATTAATTTTGACTTATTAAAGTTACAAAATGAAACCATTTAAAATAAATTTTTTTTCAGTTAAAAACAAATTATATTCTGCCTTTTAGAAAGTATAGGGGTCCAATGAGCCCCATCCGAAATTTATATGACCATACTTTCTATAAAAAACCTTATATACCCCAGGGCATAACTTAAAACCCTTACCCCGAGGGCTGGAGGGATTTGTTATCCTCAAAGACATAATTTCCAGACCTTTCAAATACGTTATGGTGGGCGTGAGAGGGGGTTAGTTGCTATCCAATAGCTTTCGACTGTTAACAAGAGCACTAGCCCTTTCAATTTCCAATCAAATGAGTCCTTTTTGAAGTTTCTAAGACAACGCTTTCTATAAAACATTATGCCCCCAGGGCATAACTTACAACCCTTGCCCTGAGGGCTCTGTTGGGGTTATCTTCTTCAAAGACCAAAATTTCCAGAACTTTCAACTATTTTGAACAAAATGGATATATCAAAATTTTGATTATTTGTGTTTGGGGACATGGTGGGCGTAAGAGGGAGATTAGTTGCCCTCCAAACACTTTCCACTATTAAAAAGAACACTAGCCCTTTCAATTTCTAATCGCAGCTTTTTTTTGAAGTTTTTACGACAACACTTACTATAAAAACCTTATTTGTCCCTAGGGTATAACGTACAACCCTTGCCTTGAGGGCTGTGGGGGGGTGTCATCCTAAATTTTTATTGGATGTGTTTGGGGAAATGATGGGCGTGGAAGGGGTGTTAATTGCCTTCCAAACAATTTTGGCTATTAAAAAGGGCACAAGCCCTTCCAATTTCAAATCGAATGAGCCCTTTTCGAAGTTTCTACGACAACTTCTTCGATACGAAGTGCCCTGGTCTAAACAAAGAAAGAAAGAAACAAATAAATAGTACATTGTGCCAACATCGTTCTTTACTTAAGCAGCGCTATTGCACTGCCTATGATACCAGATAAGTACATTAAAGTGATTAGGCTGGGTATGAGGACAATATTGCTGCTGTTAAGGTAGGAAATGAGGTTAATAGCACGCATGGTATTGAATCAGGAGGTAAGCAGGGCTGTATTTTATCCCCATTTAGGTTTGGGTGGTTTTCATGGAGTGTGTCTACAGGGACTTGGTAAAAAGTCATGGGAGAGCATAGAATCAAAGAGAAGTTAAAACTCTCCTAGACTTAGATTATGCAGATGATTTGAGTTCCTTTTATAAAAATGTTAGCAAAATAAAAGAATTTTTGGATGTTTCTTTTTTTTTGGGGGGGGGGTTTAGGTTGCAAGAACAGGTTTGAAAATCAACGTTAAGACGACTAAGTCACTTAGACTAGGAATAAATGAAGGTAAAGAAATGATATTGGGTGACGAAAAGATAGATCAAGTGGATAGCTTCACATACCTGGATAGTATTATTGGTAAAAATGGTAGACCTAGCAAGGGTTTACACCTTCACTTGGTAGAATAGGCAAGTAGAATAGCCAAGGCACAGGGTATTTTGGTCACAACTTGGAAAACGTTCGGGAAAATATTATTTGATGGATGTAAGCCCTAAATAGGGTTTAGAAAACATTTAAAGGTTAATGATCTATTCACATTAAGTTTGATTAATGTTCAAATTGCGAATTGAATTGATCGGGAATTGTAACCCATATCTAATAATTGTGATTGTTTGTAAGTTTTCATATAATTGCCTATATAGTATAAATTGAGTGTATGACATAAGGTCATTACGGCAAGGACGTATAGACCTTGTTACATAAGGTCATAACAGACCGTTTATTGCAGAAAGGTCATAACGCCTATAGCGTAGAGACTGTCATTATTTAAGGCTATAACGCCCTGCGGCGTATTGATTACAATTACATAAGGATGTGACATCTACGGCGTTGACTTGAAGATTTGTTTCTCGCAAATATAGTTACCCTTGTTTGTTGTAAGCTATGTTTTGGCTTCGAAATATTGTATTTGTTGAATAAAAATAAAAAATGTGTTCACCAATTTTGGCTGCTACGTTAGGGCATTTGACTTGAACTACAGTGAAGTCAGCTATAGCTCATTTCAAATTATTTGGGAAACTTTGGAGGCTATTTTAATATATAAAGCAAAAAATTTACTCTTAATTATATTGAGAATGAAATCAATTATTTAATTCATTATTTAGAGGCTCATTTAAGCAGTGAGTCCACCCTGACTTTATTTTAATTTTTTTTTTTAATATTTTGATAATTCTAAGGTGTTTTAATTTCTCGTAACACCTAATTGTGAGTAGTACGGGCATTGTGAACACAAGCACTGCCCTATCCCTTTGGCAGCTCTCTGGATAACTGCGGACAACCTGCTGCTGCCTGGGTACCTGCAGCAAATCTGCTGCTGCCCGGGTACCTGAAGCCAACCTAAATTGCGCCCGGGCACCTATACGTCTTTCACAGAGTGAAAGTCATCATCTGGTCTTGTTGGCATGCCTTGAGATTATTGTTTTCGGAAATTTTTGGCATCATTCCTATGACAGCCCTATTGCACTAACATGCTTGCCAAGTGTGTTGTCGATGAAATCCGAAAGCTACTGACTCTTTAGCAGCACAACTTGTGTTTGGTTAAACGTACAGACTGTCAATGCTTAGTATTGTAAAAAATACAGCGTTGGCCTATAGGTCTGTTCTGGCATGAAGTAAGCTGTTCTGGTGATTACAACTGAATTTACTTCCAGTGTTTAATTATAAATTTTGTTATCGTTGAATAAAAGTATATACTTTATAATACTGAAGAACATATAATTTCAAAACGCGGTATTTTCTTTGACCCTCTCGGCATTAGCTTCACAGGCACCACGTGTCGACCCAAAGTTTATTTTGTTGTCACCAACTGGAGAAGTAGAGGACAGAAAGCTCATATCAGTTGACAGAAAGTCATTCTTGGCCTTAGAGTCCTCCACACCAGTGGCACTGAGCATGCTGTCTTACAGTGACCTGACCTTAGGTACTGTCATAAAAATGTTAAAGGCAGAGAGCGTCTCTCCTAAAACTATCCCTAAAACTGAGAAAGTTCTTCGAATCTCTCAATAGATATCCGCAAAATCTTTCAAATATTCTTTATAGAGCGTACTCAAAATTGATGCTAACGAGAAGAGATACTGTCTTGAAATCAATTCCTGGCTCGGCTCAGGAGATTAGAAATAAACCGAGATCATTATCTCTGGAAAGTATTCCTGTTTTTTTGCCGAATTTTAGGGCCTAGCTCACAAAATAAGGTTAGGGTTCACATTCAGGAGCAAAATCTATCAGTTCAAAGTGCCCACCTTTGGCTAGTCCAAGTCCAGCCAGTACTGCCACGTAGTCGGTGCCATCGTAAGCTATGTCCACCTTCATACCATCCAACTGCATGCTTACATGGACAAGTGGCTTCTGCCAAATTACCGAAAGTCATTAGTACAGATCAATGCAAAGACCATTATGGTTCTTCCGCACAGACTTGGGTCCATGCTGAGCGAGAAATCAGAATTGCAATCTAGGCGACGGATCAAATTTTTTGGATTCCAGGTAGACCTGGACGTAAAGAGGGTGTACCTAAGCCCAGGAAAGATTCAGAACTCAATCTATGCAATCAGGACAGCTCCGGAAAAATTGCATACCTCAGTAAGACAACTGCTAAAGCAGATCAGACTCATCAACGTTGACTGAAGAGCAATTCCTCTCAACAGAATGCATCTCAGAAAATGCCAATTACTAATGTTCAGGTTGGGGGGCAGGTCGTGGAACAAAAAATATTTAAACATCCCAATTATAACAGATATGAAAGTGGCATTTTTAGAATGACGCAACAAAGATTGGCTGAGTCAAGGCCTTCCTCTCAAGCCATATTGTTTCCAAAACGAGATCCACCAACAGCTCGAATTACGGGTGGCATGGCTATCTAAAGAACTCACATCGAGACGCTTCGGGGACTTGGTCTCCAGAAGAGAAATCTCTTCACATAAATTGCCTCAAGATGGGAGCTGCAACTAACACGATCAAAGTTTTTGCGGAGGAGCTAAGAAACGAGGTAGTCAAGGTAGTGACAGACAACTCGACAGCAGTCAACGATGACCCTGAATATTCAGTTGAGGGCAAGACACATCGTCCTCAACCTAGTAAAAGACAGCCCGTCACGAGAAGGAAAAGGTCTGCTCACACAATGGAGTCTCAATGAGAGTGCCTTCAGAGCACTGTCAAAAGATTACGGATTACAAGAAGTCGATCTATTCGTGACTTGATTGAACCGGATGATCGACAAGTATTTCTGGCAAATTCTAGATTCTCTTGTGATTGGCACAGATGCCCTAGTCCATGTTTGGTCGGGAAAGCAAAGCTATGACTTTCCTTTATTTGCCCTGGTCCCAAAGGTTCTAGAGGGGGTTTAGAATCCTGTGAACTGGCAAATAACGCTAATTGTCCCGAAATGGTCTCGTCAAGCTTGGCACGCGAATCGTCTCGACCTGCTAATAGACTTGCCTATACCCCTCGGAGATCAGGCAGATCTCTTCCAGCAAGGTCAACTGCACTACCCAACACTAACGAATCTAAATTTACACGGCTGGAAGTTATCGAGCGTGGGCTCAAAAACAGGATCTTCTCAGGAATTAGCCCGCACAATTTTCCAGCCCCAGTGACGGTCTACCACCGAACAATATAATAGAAAGTGGCAAGTGTTCGTGGGTTCGTGTGGTGAAAGAAAGATTAATCCACTTGAAGCCAATGCTCAGACAGTAGCAGAATTCATGATACATCTAAAGACTAGTCGAAACCTTGCGCAACCAACACTAGAAAGTTATAAAGTAGAAGGATGCGGAACACTAGCTCTACCTACAGGAACAGGTACCAGTAAAGATACTTGTTTGACGAAAATAATATAAAATTTCTGCCACGTGTCACCGTGAACTCAAAACGATGTCCCTGCCTGAGACCTGGACCGTGCCCTAAAGTACTTGCGATCTCCACGAGTACTTGACTGGTCGAATATCAATACGAAAGATCTAAATCTCAAGACAGTATTTATTTCTGCCATAGCATCTGGTCGGCAAAGGAGCTAAATTCATACCTTGTCTTTCAGTGCAGCGTAATTTTCAGATAATTTAGTAACTCTTAGGTTTCTTTCTTCGTTTAGACCCAAGACCATGACACCCCATGAGATACCTTTTCCTATCCTTTTATCCGCGCTAGATGCAGATCCAGACTTGTTGAGATGCAGTTTACAGTCCTACGCAAAACGAACGGCTAACGTAGTGATCAGAAATGAGAGGAAGAGATTCTTTACTCCCTTTTTGTAAAATAACATCACGAGAAGTAGCAGCGGGAACTATTTCTTCTTGGATAAATTAGTTCATATCTATGGTATACGATATAGTAGAAGAAGATCGTAAAAAAGGAAAAACACACGACGCAAGATCAATGGCAGCGTCGCTATCAAAATCTGTACCAGTTGCGGATATAATGAGCACTGCTGGCTAGTCTTCGGAGATTATGTCTAGACGACATTACCTTCATGAACTAAAATATCGAATTGATGCTCTAAAATTTGTCGTGGCTCAGACAGTTAAATAGTTGATACATTGAACTATTTGAACTAAATGATATATTAACTGATTTTAGGGGCCCACCACCAAATCGGTTAGAATATAAGCTTTTTTTAATAATGTAACAATGTGCAAGGTAAGTGGCGACACCAAAGCCGAACTTTTGAAATAAAGTTCGGTTTGGCTAGCCTCAAACCTTACACAATGGTACATAGTCCCTCCCTCCTCCACTCCTATAGAGGGATGTGGAGTTATCTGACATTTAGGTTCAAAACAGAAACTAATCTTGATTTAGATTTGTGCATAGGGTTGTTTTGTCTTGGAGATGTTTTCGCAGAATTTTTGTGGGTGTTGAACTCCGGCTTCGTATAACGAAACCGAAGAAGCTTTTGTTAATGAAATACAAATGTGTAAGGTAAATATTGCGGATAGCCAAACTGAACTTTCATTCGAAAGTTCGGCAGTCTTTGGCTACAATGAGAGACTGCCAAACAAAAAGAAGGTCGTCCCCGGATGGGGTGGAAAAGGTCGCAATGAAGGAATTTGAGGGAATCAAAGTTCTTGGGTGGAGGTAAAGAGTGAACCTTTGAATAGGTTAGGCTGGAGGAGAAGCGTGCTCACCTGTGTTGGCCTCAGGCAGCTTGGTGCCTTAGAAATTTGTTAGTAGTAGTAATAGTGGTAGCAGTAGTAGTAGTAGCAGTAGTAGTAGTGGTATAGCTAGTTTCTATCGCTGAATACTTACTCTCCATCGCTGATGACTTAGTTACCCCGCTTTAAACTGAGCTTTTTGCAATTATTTACAATTAATGACAATAACATAATGAATAAGCGTAATTATTGTTTTTTGTTGAGTGCAGTCTAGGTATGAAATTAAATTCCTTAAACCTTTGATACCAATAGAGCCTTTGAAAAAAAAAAAAAAAAAAAAAAAAAAAAAAAAAAAAAACATAATCAAAAATATTGTTAGCTTAAACAATAGATAAATACTCCAAGAATTATCTATCAGTAAAAGACCCAATTGCAGCTTATTGAGGCTCAACCACAATAAGCAAATAATTAATAGTAATTAGCTTTAATAATGGTTTAGTTTGGAATTCAGTAATTGTTGAATGTTAGTTTGGAATTCAGTAATTGTCTGTTGAATGTTAAAATTACGATAATAAACATAAATAATTTTTTTTTTCAAAATGGAATAAAAAGTAGAATTTTTTTCTTGAGAATCTGAATATTAGTGAGAATAAGAGGCGCGAAACGGATTGGGCTTTACACAGCATAGATATCAATCTACGTTATAATTAAATAAAAAACAATGTTTCTTAATGTTTCTTAGTACTTTAAAAAGCTTCTTATTATAGGCAGGACAATAGTTCTGCCTAAGTAAAGAACGATGTTGGCGCAAGGTATTATTTATATATATATATATATATATATATATATATATTTTGTTTTAGACCAGGGCACTTCGCATGGAAGACATGTTGTAAAAACTTCAACAAGGGCTCATTTGATTGGAAATTGAGAGGGCTAGTGCTCTTTTTAATAATTGAAAGTAATTGGAGGGCAAATAGCCCCCCCACGTTCATCATTTCCCCAAACACTTCCAATCAAAATTTTGGGATAGCCATTTTGTTCAGAGAAGTAGAAAAATCGAGAAATTTTGTCGTTGAGGATGACCCCCCCCCACAGACATCATGGCAAGAGTTGTAAGTTATGCCCTGGGGGCATACAAGTTTTTTTTTATAGAAAGCGGGGTCATATAAACTTCGGATAGGGCTCATTGGATTGGTAATTGGATGCTCTAGTGGCCTTTTTAAGAGTCAAAGGGATAGGGGGCAGCTACCCTCCCCCACGTGTTGTGTTTTTGCAAAATACATCCAATAGTAAATTTGAGACAGTCCTTTTACTCAAAATAATCCAAAGATCATATAACAATGCTTTTGGGGTTGAAACAACCCTCTAGAGGCTGGGGGCAAGGGTTGTAAGTTATGCCCCCGGGGCATTTCAGGTTGTTATGGAAGGGATGGTTGTATAAACACTAGAGGGGCTCTAATTCCAAACATGATACCCAAACCCCAATTTTGGCTGAATCTCAGCGTTCGTAAAATCTCATTAAATATGACCCTACGGTAATATGGGATGCTGACTGTAATAAACATCAGCTGTCACGGACTCTATATCGATAGTTATAGTATAGAAACTGGGCATCCTGTTTTGCTGCTGTTTCACCTGTTAATATTGCGCTTCAAATTATCCGACAACTTTCAATTACAACGTTTACACTTTAGGAGAAATTTTCTAACGATGCTAGCTAACATATTTTGAAACTAACGAAAGCAATTTATATTAAAATTATCAGGCAATGATTTCTGTTAGGATTCTGGAAAAAAGTTTTGGAATCCTAGCACTAAAAATATATTTCGTCAAAATCAATATTAGTTCAACTCATTACTGACTATAGACAAAAGTCTTTACGACAATCCTTTAAGAGCTAGACACATCTAGCTTTTTTTCAGGATAAAATGACCGTATTTATTCAAAAGGGGTATATTTTGCGCTAACTTTTGCACCAGGATTTCTTTCTAGGCTGACAGTCATTTTTAGCGTGATTTAGGCTGACTTTTAAGCTAGAGAGATTCTCTCAATATGTTGTAATATTTTTGATATCAGATTTGTAGAGCTACTTGCCAGCTTACTCAATATGCTACTTGATGTCATGGCAATCACTTTGTTTTAGTTGATTGCCAAGTTTTAGAAATTTGAAATAATTTGCCGCTAATACGCTACATCTTCTGTGAAAGAGCCAGCTGATTTTCGCACGTGTACTTTCTTAAACCGCTGGGATAAACAGATCGTCTGCTTAGCCCTTAGGCAACTGAACATCCTATCCTAATTTTTCACGCCTCCACGGTTTATTCGATTTCCTTCACATTCAATCTCATCACTGCAAAATAATTATCTTCCATTTGAGAAAACATTCCTTTAGCTTTGTTTGGTGAAGGTATGCAGCAGATATTGCTTGATTTGAAAATCAATCTAAACGAATGAAACCTGAGTACGTGAGAATTATCTCCAGGAAAGGAAAAACGGATCGTGCTGAAGATAAGTTTACATTATCTAAGTCCGTCTTGGCTACAAGTAAAATAAGAAAAGTTTATCTGAGGTCATGTGTTAGGAGTTTCTTTGTTATCGAGTTATACTTTCTTATGACTCTCTGAACTCCTTAATATTCCACCGTTTATTGTTATCTCTGATCAAGTTAATTATCATTTTTGTAACTCTAATCATGCTCAAATTCCTCTTACCTCTTCTGTAAGGTCAAATTTCAACTCTGTAACAACGAGTCATATTATATGGAACATGATGCCTAAATAAGCTCAAAGGTGTCACTGGTTTAGCTTTTTTTTAAAAAAAATGTTGAAAATTCTTTGGCTTTTCTTTATTTTTTTTTCTGTCTAGGGTTGATCAAAGTCTATTTATTCCTTTTGTAAAGTGATATTGTAATTCTTATAATCCTCATTTTTTCTCTTTAAGCTAGTGTTCAAATTAGTCGAGTATCTTCCCCCTCCTTTAAAGGCCAAGGAGACTTTGTAGGGATTCATTCAATGTATTTATTGTAGGTTTATTTCATTACCATTGAATCTTATCTTATCATGAATACATTTTTAATATCTCAACTAATCCATGAACCCTGATGCTCATCTGCACGCACATTTTGAAGCTTGTGCATTTAACTGCATTATATATTCAATTTTATAAGGTAGTTAGATATTGAAAGATTCTAAAGCTGTTTTGCCTATTGTTTATGTACTTATCGACAACAAATAAAATTTATTTTCATAGAATGTCTTGTGAAACATAAAACATTTCAGAATCTGTTCTGAATGTTGGCCCAATAGCTTGATTCCCTTGAGGGGACGAAGGATTGTTACATCTTAAGCTCGTTTTCAAATTTTGGCAGCCTATTATTACAACCTATAGGTGCTATGCATGCGTAGAGGGGGAATAATTGTAAATTTACAAGATTTAAACATTAAAAACAGCGTGCTTTAAAACCAACTTTTGCTAAATTAAATTATCGGTCGCAAATAAAAGCCTTTCCGAAAGAATTAAGGAATCAAAAATATTTTTCCTAATTAAGCACGCTCCAATGGTTACTCCATCTCCTTTCCATTTGGAGTTCGATCACTTCCCTGGAACATAATTATCTTCCTTCTGTAAAATGTCCCTTTAGTGTAGTTTTATCAAAATATGCAGCAGATATTGCTTGATTTGATAATCCAGCTTAACGAATGCATCCTGGATACGGATGAGTTTTCCCTGGAAAGATAAGGAGGAGAATTAACTGGATTTATCGTAAGGCTTCTATCATTTTTCATGGGGGAAAACATCATTCATCCACTAACATAATTGGTGATTGTATGTGCAGCAGATAAGTTTCGGAGAAAAAGGTAGCGGAAATGTTGTGTCGTACTTTCGTGTTTCTTAAATAAGATATATTTGAATGAAGCGTAAGATGACCTTCGTCAAGATTGCCAGAAACAGAAGTATAAAGAGGAGAAAACTACTGGAAGACATCCAAAATACTATGTTTTGTACAAAATGGAAATGTAAAAGGGTGAGGCATCTAAGGATGTTCAGTAAGCCTAGTCTATCATACGCAGCACAATGGCGCTGCCTGAGTAAAGAGCGATGTGGGCGCAATGTATAATTTAATTTTCTGACCAAGGCACTTCGTATAGAAGGATTTGTCGTAGAAAATTCGAAAACAGCTAATTCAATTGGAAATAGAAAGGTCACCTCCCCCCCCCACTAGTCCTCTAAAGACCAGGAAATAATTTGCGCTTTGCTGAAAAAAATGAATTTGGATTGACAGTTTAATATACATATAGGCTACTGATATTTATTGCTTAAAGTCTTATTAATGTTTGATTTAGTAAAGTTAAAAAAGGGAAAACATTTAAAATGTGTTTTGTTTTCAGTAAAGGGTAAATTATGTTCTGGTCCTCAGAAAGCATGAGTTTTGTAAGCCCAACTCCTGTTAATTTCTGCTTGTTTTGAGTTTGACTCGGTTGTTTATTGTAATTTCTGCTCGTTTTGGGTTTATTTATTTATTGACGACGATCTGTAGTAGTTTTACTCTTGGGAGATTATTCGAATTTATTTCTTCTCATTTTGGTTTAATGGAGCTCTTTACTTTGCATTGAAGAACTTACTTTTTGGGAAAATAAGCAATATTTATAGAGGCAGAGTTGGATTCTACATCAAAACCCTAATGAGAATTGATGTACACCATAAAGTATGATATTAGCAGCCACAATTAGCCTTGAATCATATTTTCCATGTTTTCCTAGTGTTTACTGTTATTGAGTTGATTATTCTGGGTACTAAGCTGCTCATCCACGCATTTGATGAATCTGGCGGATGATGTGTGAAAGAAGAGGGCTGAAGAACCAGGGCTGTATTGTTTCCAGTAAAATGTATTCGGTTCTGTCTTGAATATAAGTATAGATGGCGAAACTGTCCTTCCCGAGCTACTGGTAATTCACATGACACTTTTTGGTAGCGCGCGGGGAATTTTCAGACACAGCGCTCTTGGTGACAGATTGAACTTGCGCTACTCACCTGAACCCAAGACTAACGAAAAAAAACAAAAAAACTTTTGACCCACATATTTGCTATTCAGTCAGCGTCTGTTGATTTAGGAGAGAGATTGTTATATTTATCTTGTGTTTTCTGTATACTTCAAAAAATATCCTTCTTGTGTCTTTAATAATCATTTCGAAAAATATGACAAAAACAAATCCTGGCTGTTAGATGATGTATATCGTGCAGAAAAAATTGGTTCAAATCAATGTTTAGACCCTTAAATTGGTGGCGATTCTGGCCTTTTTTACTCCCGGGGCATAATCCCAACTTGTCTTCCAAACATTTTTAGGCCAAGTTTTAACCAATTTTTCACTTTTCTTACTTTAGCATTTGCAAAATTATTAATTATCCGGTCCCAATTAATTACTTCTTGGAGAAATAAAAATTTCGGATTCAATTACATATACTTACTGATAACTACGCCCTTTGCTTTATTATTTGTTTAGAATTTTGCGCCCCTAAAATTTACACACCTGGGGCAAGTGCCCCCTCTGTCCTCCTAAAACTCCTTCTGCCTTAAAGGTGTTCAAGAGTTCAAAGAAGCAGTTCAGCGAAAGGTAGTTTTTATCAAAATAGGGACATTTAGTCAGTCTCTTAACTTCAGGCCACACAAAGTTTAAACCATAACATAGTATGTTTTTTTCGTTTGACGTGTTTCAGAAAACCCACACATTCCATAATATCAGCATAATAGCTGATCTACTAATTCTAGGGTGGAACGACCAGACTGACGATGAGATATACGACGGACAGGTATACGACAGAAGGAAGAGAAATGTTGCTGCCGCCTTAAACCTTGCAAACCAGCATTTTCATACAAAGAATAAGCACAGGTAAATGTCTTCTTTATATGGTTCATATACGTTGGCCTCAAGGATTAAACTGAGCCCCTCCTCCTCCCTAGCTCTTCAAAAAACTCTGGGTCCCTAGGCTGCCAAATGTCACCCTTCATTTCATGAATGTTTCGTCATTAAATTGCCCCCAAAATAAACTGTCTTTTAACTTATTCAGTTTGAGGACTAGTTTGATTGTTTGAGCAAATTTTTAAAACTCTATTAACTAAGGAAACAAACAATATTTTTATAGAAAAAATGTAGATAAAATTAATTATTTATTGTTTTTTTGGAGGACGAAAATGGAAAATTGGAAGCACTTTTTTAAATAAGCACATCCAAATAAGAAAACAAATTTGAACTTTTAATATAAATTATAGATTTTAGTAGATTTTGCTTGAGCACCAAAACCATCCTTCATAGACGTCTTCCCATGGTCCCAATATGATAAGAGATCATTCTCAAACAGGAAATTCGCATTCAAGTTTGCTAAGTAAAGAGAAACATTCTTCCACGGGCAAACCCATAATTCAAAGAAAAGACTGACCCCTGAAATTTATATTTTATAAAAAGTACACGGCTAGATTAACGTTCTCAGATCGACGTGAAGTGTTGCAACAGCCTTTGGTCAGCTTCACTGACACAAGCGTTGCAGAGTGACACTCTGGTTTTGTCTCTTTGTCATTTTTTCGTCAACTCCTCTGAACGTAGAAATTATGTCTCATGAAGATTTATTTTTTCTTCAAGGAAAGAAATGAAACATCCCCTAAAGACGATCGTGAAAAGACGTCGTTTTTGTATTCAACTCTACTCTTTATTTCCTGACACCAATCAATTTTGCTCATGTAAGATAAATACTCTTTATACGAATAGAATAAACTCAATTTGATTTGAAATTGTGAAAAAGGGGACAAAAAACTTTTTTACTTTCCAGCCAATTGAACTTTTATCCTTTTTTAGTTGTGTTTTCAGGCACCGGCTTTGAAGCAGATTGTACTCGGGCTGGACAGCTTGTTGGACACGGGTTCCTTAAAATTGTAACGAACCAGTATGGCATGGTTGAACACGGATTCTGAGAAGACATTCGTCTGTGTTGAACACTGTACTCAAAACGATAATCTGCACAACCCGTGTTGAACTCTGCCTTGGACGTGGGTGGCCTGAAAACAGAGCTTTTGTATTCGACACTGTTATGGATGAAAGCTTGCAATATAATGTAATTGAAATTAATTTGTACTATCAAGCCATACGCACATTTTATAATCATTCAACTATATATAGACCGCGCTAATTACTGGGAAAAAATATCACTAGGTTGATACATGAATAATTAGAAGTACATAACCCTTCATCAGCGAATATGACCGTGGTCAGCTAGTTAAACTTAACCCTTATCAATCGTTATACTCGACGGATTAAAGGTTGGAATACGATCTTGTATAGTTTGTTTAGTGTTATAAACCTATCTATAACCGTTAAGAAAAATTACTCCAAAATTTGTACTCTACTAATTATTGCAAAATACATCTTGTGCCGCATTATCATTTATAACTGCAGTATCAAGTTCTAGGTTGCATGATACAACATTAAGGCAAATTTACTTTCCCTGTAATGTATAGATAACAAACAAAGGTACTATAGTTTTCATAGGGTTTCTTACTCTTAAGATAACCTTTTTCCAACAACATATTCTTGCTTACACACACCATGTCCATCATGATGGACATGGAACAGTATTTATTGTGCCCTCAACTAAGCCAGATACACATATAGCAGGTGCAATCACTAGTAAAAGATGTTCATGCCTCATCGCCAGAACTTACCGTTGTACAACAGCCATTTGTCCTTGTCTTAAATTAATTAAAAAACTTTTTCCACAAAATAAATTTTTCAAAGAAGAGTAAAGAACTCCATTAAACAAAAAATGAGCAAAAATAATCAAATAATCTACCAAGCGTGAAACTACCACAAATCAGCATCGATAAATAAATGAAACCCAAAACAAGCAGAAATTAACGTAATTTGGGCTCAAAACCCCTATGCCTTCCCAAGGCCAGAACATAATTTGCACTTGAAAAAATATAAATGTTTTTACTTTTGTAACTTTAATAAATCAAATAACATTAAGATTTTGATCACTAAATATCAGTATATGTATATTAAACTGACAATGCACATTCATTTGTATTTTTTTTATAGTAAAATGCAATTATGTTCTGGCCTTGGGAAGGCATAGGGGTTTTGAGCCCAACTTATGTCAATTTCTGCTCGTTTTGAGTTTGACTCGGTTATTTATTGTAATTTCTGTTCGTTTTGGGTTTCATTTATTTATCGATGCTGATTTGTGGTACGGTAGTTTCACGCTTGGTAGATTATTTGATTTTATTTTTGCTAATTTTTTTTTAATGGAGTTCTTTACTTTTCTTTGAAAAACTTTTTTTGTGGAAAAAGTTTTTTTTAGTTAATTTCTGTTCGTTTTATATTGACATAGTCTTTTCAGAGAAAATAAAAATAATGCTTTAAATCTTTCAGTTTTTTTAAGAATTTATAGTTTGGCCTGCTATTTGTATGCTGGAGAAAAATTTTCAGCAATTTTTAACAACATACACCCTCTTAAAAATCTGGACACAAATAGTAGTGTTTAATTTAGTTTCATACCTCCTCTAGTTGACCTGAAATGGAAAACTTGATACCATCCACAAAAATCTTTTTACTTTCTTTCATAGCTTGAATACACTCAAGCAATTTAAATTTGGGTAAATTTTAAGAGCAGAAGTAGCCCCAAAATATTGAACATAATACCCTCAGTCGTTCTTGGGATACTGCTGAGATGCCTTATTGGAAATTGGCATTAACACAGTGCATTTTGATTTAATCTTATGGCAAATTTTGTTTTTAAACATGAAGTCAAATGGGAGGGTAGGCGTAGGAGGGGGATTAGTTTCCTTCTAATCACTTTCGACTATTAAAAAGGGCATCAGCCCTTTTTACTTTCAATCGAATGAGCCCTTTTCGAAGTTCCTACGACAACTCCTTCGATACAAAGTGCCCTGGTCTAAACAACAACAACAACAAGAAAATAATACATTATACCCACATTGATCTTTACTATAAAAATGTCAAGCCTTCCAATTACTTTCAACTATCAAAAAGGGAACTAGGCCTTTCGATTTCCAATCGAATGAGCCCTTTTTGAGTTTCTACGACAACACTTCCTATAAACACCTTATATGCCCCCAAGGCATAAATTACAACTCTCACCCTAAGGGCTGTGAGGGTGCTTGTCATCCTCTAAGACCTAATTTCTAGAACTTTCAACTACGTTACACAAAATGGCTATCTCAAAATTTTGATTGGATGTGTCTGGTAAAATGGTGGGCATGAGAGGGGCGTTATTCTTTCCACAATCACTTTCAACTATTAAAAAAGGTACAAGCCCTTTCAATTTCCAACCAAATGAGCCCTTTTTCTAGTTTCTACGACAAAGATTTCAATAAAAAATTATATGTCCCCAGGGCATAACTTATAACCCTTGCTCTGAAGACTGTGGGGGGAGTGTCCTGCTCAAAGGTATAATTTCCTGAACTTTAACTGCGTAGAACAAAATGGCTATCTCAAAATTTTGATTGGATGTCTTTCGGGAAATGGTGGGCGTGGAAGGGGTGCTAGTTGCCTTCCAATTGCTTTCGACTATTAAAAAGGGCACAAACCATTTCAATTTCTAATCGAATGAACCCTTTCTGAAGTTTCTACGACAACGCAGTCTATAAAAAATTTAGATGACCCCAGGACAAAACTTGAAAACCTAGCCCTTAGGTGTATGAGGGGGTTATCATCCTTAAAGTCCTGATTTCACGAACCGAAAACTATTTTGGCTAACAAATTGGCTATGTCCAAATTTTTATTAGATGTGTGTGGGAGAAAGGTGGACGTGAGAGGGGGGTAGTTACCGTCCAATCCCTTTCAACTGTTAAAAAGGGCACTAGCCCTTTGAATTTCCAATCGAATGAGCCTTTTTTGAAGTTTCTACGACGACGCCTTCTATAAAAACCTATATGCCCCCAGGGCATAACTTACAACCCTTGCCCCGAGGGTTCTGGGGGAGTGTCCTCCTCAAAAACATATTTTCTATCTGGAAATCAACTACGCTGAACAAAATGGCTATCTAAAAATTTTGATTGGAAGTGTTTGGGGGAGTGATGAGCGTGGGGGGAGGGCTAGTTACCCTCCAATCACTTTCGACTATTAAAAAGTGCACTAGGCCTTTGAATTTCCAATCGAATGAGCCTTTCTTGAAGTTTTTACGACAACACCTTCTATAAAGACCTTATATGCCCCCAGGGCATAACTTATAACCCTTGCCCCGAGTGTTGTAGGGGAGTGTCCTCCTCAAAAACATGTTAATTATTTGAGCAACAACGATACTGGAAAAATTGGTTATGTCAAAAGTTGGATGGTATGTGTGGTGGAGCTGAATGGGCGTGGGGGGGGGGCTAGGTGCCCTCCAATCACTTTCGCCTATCAAAAAGGGCGCAAGCACCTCACTTTTCCAATCAAATGTTACCTTTTCGAACTTTCTACGACAACTCCTTCGATACGAAGTGCCCGGGTATGGAAAAAAAAACAACACATTGTGCCAACATCGTTCTTTAGTTAGGCAGCGCTAGCGCACTGCCTATGATGTTGTATCCTATATATTTCAATGCACCAAACCAACGAAGGTGTAATTTCCTGGAAGTTTTCAAAATGGTAATCTTTTTTTAAAAATAAAGAAATAGATGTCATGAGCTTTGATCAGCTCGTCAAATACTATTGATCAATACAAAACTGATTTGATCAGTGCAACATGGACCAAAGGAAAAAAGCTTGGCATACAAACTTCAGATACTCCTCTCTTACATAGATATTAAGTTCCACTTTACCTCACAAATTGTATGCTCTGGCTCAAGTACAAGTAAAAACAGTTCTTATTGGTCCCGGATAAGAATTTTGTGCAATTTTCGAAAACTTTTGTAAGGTTCATCAATTGTGTCTGAGGTGGAATTTTCTGAGAAAACTGCAGAGAGCAGGCACTACTTTCTCGCAATAAACTGAAATCGGTGACACACAAAAAAAGAAAAAACAGTACTTAAACTTCACGCTGCTCCACCGAAACAATTAACTGCTTGTTTCCAAGCCATTGCCATGATTCGTTTTCAACCGAGAGTGCAACTCCATTTTTTTTTTCATGCGATTACCTTTTCGCTTTTCATGTAAGAGGGTGGCTCTTCAATTTCTTCTTGCTATTGGTCTAAGTTTCGAATTTGTCTTTTCCTGTTTATACTGGTGGGCATTTTGTTTCTTTGTTATCGAGTTTGTTTTTTGCTTTTTTAAAGTATGTTCAACACCGAGGACAGTTTAGCGAAGGACTTTTACGATGTGTTTGTATTTTATACTGTTTTATTTCAAGGGTTCAAAATTTTCTTAATTTTCGTTTTTCACCGTTTCTTGAATTTCATTACTAAATCTGACCAATTTTGTCTAGGAAGAGATTGCTAAATTTTTAACAATCATCCGAAAATTCTCTGTTAATAAGAAGATTTTCCTCAGATGATAATAGTCTGCCTAATCGGGGAGAAATTGGATTACTGGTACAACCAGAACTAACGCTCTAGCTTTGGTCCTGGTTGTAAAGTCTCCGGTGAACTGAACTGAACTGAAAGAGCCATAAACCCTCAATGTACTAATTATTAAATATTTATTTTATTTTTTCCCAAAGCCACTTCATATGGTATGGATTGTCGTGGAAACTACGCAAGGGGCTTACACCTACGTAAGCCCCTATGGTAATAGGTCCCTAAGGTAATACACCTACGTGTATCCAGGTTGTCAAAAGGCCATATCTCTAATATTTCAGGAACAGCTGCAGGTATTAAATTGAAAATATCAGGAGCGTTGAGGGGGATGTTCAGTTACATCAGAAGACACTTTTTGTTTCCAGGTTTGACAAAAGGGCGTATCTGCACTATCTCAGGAACGAGAAACGGTATTAAGTTGAAACTTCCAGGGAATCTTGGGGGGTGTTAAACTAAATCAAAAGACACTTTGAGCATTCAGTTTGTCAAAAGGGTGTATCTGCGATATCTCAGGAGCAGCTGCAGGTATAGAGCTGAAAATATCAAGGATAGTTGAAGGGGATCTTGAATCAAATCCGAAGACACTTTATGGCTCCAGATTGTCAAAAGGATGCATCTGCATTACCTCAGGGACGGCTAAGGGTATTAAATTAAAACTTTGAGGGAATGTTGAGGGGGACATTAAACTAAATCAAAAGACACTATGAGCATCCAGTTTGTCAAAAGGGCGTACCTGCAATATAGCAGGAAATGGCTAAGGGTATTAAGTTGAAAATTTCAGGAAATATTAAACCAAACCAAAAGACACTATGTGCATCCTGGTGTCGAAATTGTATGCAATATCTCAGAAACAGCTAAGGATATTAAGGTTAAACTCTCATGGAATGTAGGGGGAGTTGGAATAAATCAAAAGACAATATACAACTTCTGGCTGTAAAAAGAGAGTATCTGCGATATCTTAGGGCAGTCTAAGGTTGTCAAGTTGAAATTTTCAGGATACTTTCAGGAATTAAGGGAATATTGAGAGGGTCAAGGAGAAAAATTAGCGGAAATTGAAATATCATGATCTAAAATTGCACCGTTTTCAGGATTTGGCTCCCCTTCCGTCCCGAGGGAAAATTTTCTGATTTCCTCAAGGATAAGAGATTTAGTACCAAACAAGATCACAAAAAATATATTTTTTATAGCAGGGTTTGTAGACCCTTGAATTACTTCAGATTTTGGCTGCTAAATGGGTTTGCTCTGCAGGGAATGAGTCGCTAGGCTTAGTTATAAGATCATTACCGACCGTTCGGCTGGTTAGTGCACGAGACGGACGATAATTTCTCAGAGACAGCAATCTTTCATAAGATAACGAGCAGACAAAAATGTATGGATAACACCAAAGGTGATGGTAACCTATAAGCTGATTTATAGGTGGTACCTTATGGCAACTACTACTCTCAAGATATACAAAAAATTTTGCTAGCCCTTATGTGCCAACCCAGTATCAATGAAAAAAACATTAGAATTTGTAGCGCATAAGCCTAGTATCTGAAGGTTTTTAAGTAGATAACTTTACATTTTAGCTCAAGGGCAGCTCGCAAGAGACTGGAAAATGCTCGACACCCAGCTCAGGCACCAGCTAAGAAAAATAGAACCAAACGAGGAGTATCCCAGCGCAACCAACAAACCTTGTCTGATGAAGACTTACTAAACTTAATCCTCCTTGCTGATCAGATGCAAGCAAGGAAACAACAGACATACAGGGACCAATATGGACATCAGAGAAGGTTAGTCTTTAACATATGAAGACCTAATTGTAATATAAATTAAAGTAGTCTTTTATTGACAAGAGGAAATAGGCTGTTTGATATTTCAGAGATAGACATGAATAACTAGGGTCAATAGTAAGTAAATGACGCACCAAATAGATAAACTAAAGAAATGTTTATATCAACTCTATTTAGGGACTTTAAAGAATTTCAATGCTATTCTTTTGAATGGTTTTCCCTCTCTTTCAGCTACAAAAAAGGAATAAAAAAGTGAACTTGTGTTTATATGCTTGTTCAATCTGAAATTTACGATTTCGAGATGTCAAATTCTTTATTTTATTTCTCATTTACATACTCGGTTACCCCATTTGTTTTGTTATAAACCATAAATAACAGTTTTTCTTCCATGAAAGATTTATAGTGGCTTTTCCCAAGAAAAAAAAAAATTCATAGAAATACTTGCAACTTCCTTTTCTGGCAGACATTCAATTTCTGTTTCCTATCTTTTCAGAGGCAATGTTGTAGCATCACCTCTGTAAAGAGTGTCTCGTATCTTTTATTAAATTAAAAAAAACAAGTTTTTTCAACTGAAAGTAAGGAGAAACATTAAAGCTTAAAATGAACAGAACATTATTTCGTTTATAAAGGGGTTACTCCCCCCTCCTCAATACCTCGTTCTTCACGCTAAAGTTTTTAAGTTCTTTTAAAATAGCTTTTATTCTAATTAAACGGCCCTTATGTTTCAGGAGTCGTTACTAAAAAAAGAACAATCAGTCAAACTTTAGCGTAAAGAGTAAGATATTGAGGAGGGGGAACCCCCTCAAATGGAATGTTTTTGTTCGTTTTAAGTTATAATATTGCTCCTTACTTTCAGTTTGAAAAATCTTGTTTTTATATTTAGTTTCTGGTCATTTTTCAAATAATGCCAGGAAATCTGGCACCCCTCATTTAAAATTCCCTCCTCTAGCCAAGAAATCCTCCGTAAAAAATCCCTTCCATGTAAAATACCCCTCCCTGGAATATTTCCTCCGGACAATTCCATCCTCGCTAAAATTCCTCCTGTAGAGTTTCTTGTGGACGATTCCGCTTGAAAAATTCTCCTTAGCATACTTTCAGTTGAAAAGACTTTAGTTTCTAATTGTTTTCCAAACCATGCTGGAAATCCCCCTTCCGTGGGAAATTTTTCTCGGAAATCCCCCTCCCCCCATTGGGAAGTTGCTCCCGCAGAAAATTGTCCCATGGAGAATTTTTCCCTCAGAAAATTCCCCCAAGAAGTATTCCTCCCGTGAACCTCCCCCCCACGGAAAAATCCTCCAGACAGTCCCAACTCCGCTGAAAATTTCCCACGGACAATTCTCCAGGAACATCTCCACATGCAATATTGAATCGGCAAAGAGAAAGCAAGACAAATAAAAAGTATTCCGTGTAAGATTTCCATCAAAATTCCCCAGTTTAAAATTCCCCCTTGAAAGCTCATCCCGGAAAACTTCCCTCCCCAGCAGAAAATAACACAAATCCCCGAAAAAATGTCTGAATACTTCCCAGTAACAAATACTACACATAAACAATGGACAAACTTCATAACTTACAGTCCTTTCGCCAGGAGCTGTGGGGGAGGGGTCATGTAATCCCCAAAGGTATATTTATTGGACATTTCAACTTGATAAACAAAATGACTATCCAAAACTTTTGATCGGTTGACTTTGGGGGGCAAGGGGCAGGGGAGGGGGGCGGGCCCTTCAACCTTTTTGGTCGCTTAAAAAAGGACATTTGAACTTTTAATTTCCTTTCCAATGAGCTCTCTCCCGATATTCTTGGACTATTGGTTCGATACGATCACCCCTGGTGAAAACAAAAAGCAAACAAATAAGCACGCATCCGTGACCTTTCTTCTTACAGAAAATACAAAATTCCCCATTTCCATTTCCTACAAAATTCCATGCATCTATTTACATCAAAATTCTGTTTTTAGAGTTACGGCTACTATTGGGCCGAGTCGCTCCTTACTTACAGATCGTTTCCACGAACTGTTGGATCAGATAAAAAGACAAGTTATTTTCAACTGAAAGTAAGGAGCCAAGTTAAAACTTGAAACGAACAGAAATTATTCCGCATATGAGTTAGGACTGCCCCTTCCTCATCCCTCGCTCTTTACGGTAAAGTTTGACTTTTTGGCCCAATTATTTAAGAACGAATTCTGAAACACAAGGGCCGTTGGATTTGATTTGGAAGTAATTTAATTAACTTTAAGACTAGGACAGTTTTTCAAATTATACCAGGAAATTCCCCCCCCTTCCTTGTGTGACATTCTTCTGGAAAAATCTCCCTCGAAGCTTTCTTTCTTAAGGAAAAAGCCTTACCCTGGAAAATCTACCCCGCAGAAAATTACCTTGAAAAATTTTCGTATGTTTCCCAATAATAAATACTATATAAACGGTTCGTGGTAATAAACTGTAAAAAACGGAATGTTGATACCAATAGATAGCCTACATCAAAATGATTGAATTTTTATGCTGATTTCAAATATATAAATTTCATTAAGTTTAGTCTTATCCATCAAAGGTTACGAGCCTGAGAAAATTTGCGTTATTTTCGAAAAAAGGGGGAAATAACCTTTAAAAGTCATACAATCTTAATGAAAATTACACCACCAGATTTAACTTATCAGAGAACCCCACTGTAGTGGTTTCAAGCTCCAAAAATGTGGTTTTTTTTTTTTTTTGCCAGATCACGGATGCGTGTTTAGTTTTTATTTTTTTTTGTTTTTTTTTCTCAGGGGTGATCGTATCGACCGAGTGGTCCTACAAAATATTGCGTGAGCGAGAAATTCGAAGGGAAATTAAAAATTCTAGTGCCTTTTTTAAGTGACCAAAAAAATTGGGGGCCCCCTCCAACGCTCATTTTTTCCCAAAGTCCCACGATCAAAATTTTGAGATATCCATTTTATTCAGGATAGTCGGAAAATCTAATAACTATGTCTTTGAGGATAACTTAATCCCTCACAGTCCTCGGGGGAAGGGCTGCAAGTGATGAACTTTGCCCATTGTTTACATGTAGTGTTTGTTATTGGGAAGTATACAGACGTTTTCAGGCGGGGAGAGGGGGGGGGGGGAAAGGGGTTAAATGGGAGGATCTTTTCCTGGAAGATTTTTTCATGGTGGAAGGGAATTATCCATGAAGGGGGCGCCGGATTTCCCAGCATTATTTAAAAAACGATCAGGAATTAAATTAAAAAAAACAAGTTTTTTCAGCTGAAAGTAAGCAGCAACATTAAAACTGAAAACGAACGGAATTATTACGTATATGTTAGGGTTCACCCCCTCGTTAATACCTCGCTCTTTATGCCAAAGTTTTTTTTAGTAGTTTCAAAAAAGCTATTTATTCTAGTTAAACGGCCTTTGTGATTCAGGGGTCATTCTTAAAGAATTGGAACAAAATTCAAACTTTAGCGTAAAGATTGAGGTATTGACGAGGGGATGAAACCCCTTATATACGTAATAGTTTCTGTTCGTTTTCAGTTTTAATGTTGCTCCTTACTTTCAGCTGAAAAAACTTGTTTTATTTTATTTAATTTCTGTAGATCATGGGTCAACTGCATAGCTTATAGCCCTTTCTCTAGAGGCCATGGGGCTCATACTATCCTGGAGCCATGGGGCTCATACCATCCCCGGAGGCATAGTTATTGGGCCTTTTAACTATGCTGAACAAAATGGTTATCTCAAAATTTCGATTGAATGTATTTGGGAAAAACGGGTATGGGATTGGGCTAGTTGCCCTCCAAACTGTTTGTTCACCCAAAAAGGGCATTAAAATTTTTCATTTCCGCTCGAATGACCCTTCTCCCGATCTTCTAGAACTATTGGTTCGATAAAATCACCCCTGACGAAAACAAAAACAAATAAACAAGCATCCGTGGTCTTTCTTCTGGCAAAACAACACAAAATTCCACATTTTTCTAGATAGGACCTTGAAACCTGAACAGTAAGGTTCTCTGATATGCTGAATCTGATGGTATTGTTTTCATTGATATCACTTGATTTTTTTGGGGGTGCTACCCCCCTTTTTTCAAAAATAAGGCAAATTTTCTTAGACTCGTAGTTTTTGATGGGTAACATTAAACTTGATGGGTTTTATTTATTTGGAATCAGCATAAAAATCGAATTCCTTTGACGTAATAGTTGTCATCACAATTCTTTTTTTAGATTCTTGGCTACTATTGGGCTGATTCGCTCCTTACTTACAGTTCGTTACCAAAAACTGTTTAATCAGAGGCAACGCTGTAGCGTTGCCTATAGTAAAGGCCATACGGTTCCAATGTTTTATTATTTATTTATTATTAGTATTTTTTTCCCCAGAGGCACTTCATATGGAAGGGGTCGTGTAGAAACTTCAAAGGGGGCTCATTCGATTGAAAATCAAGAGTTCTAGTGCCCTATTTAATAGTCGAAAGTGATTGGAGGGCAACTAGCCCCCCCCCACGCCCATCATTCCCCCCAACACATCCAATCAAAATTTTGAGATAGCCATTTTGTTCAGCGTAGTTGATTTTCAGATAGAAAATATGTTTTTGAGGAGGGCACTACCCCCCCCCCCCAACCCTCAGGGCAAGGGTTTAAGTTATGCCCTGGGGGCATATAAGGTTTTTATGTAAGGCGTTGTCGTAGAAATTTCGAGACAGGCTCATTCAATTGGAAATTCAAAGGGCTAGTGCCCTTTTTACTAGTCTAAAGTGATTGGAGGGCAACTAGCCCCCCCCACGCCGTTAATTCCCCAAACACATCCAATAAAAATTTTGAGACAGCTATTTTGTTCAGCGTAGTTGATTTCCAGATAGAATATATGCTTTTGAGGAGTATACTCCCCCACGAACCTTAGGGCAAGGGTTTTAAGTTATGCCCTGGGGGTATATAAGGTTTTTATAGAAGGCGTTGTCGTAAAAACTTCAAAAAAGGCTCATTCGATTGTAAATTCAAAGGGATAGTGCCCTTTTTAATCGTCGAAGTGATTGGAGGTCAACTAGCCTCCCCCACGCCCATCATTCCCCCAAACACATCCAATCAAAATTTTGAGATAGCCATTTTGTTCAGCGTAGTTGATTTCCAGATAGAAAATATGTTTCTGAGGAGGACAATCCCCCACAACCCTCAGGGCAAGGGTTTTAAGTTATGGCCTGGGGGCATATAAGGTTTTTATAGAAGGCGTTGTCGTAGAAACTTCAAAAAAGGCTCATTCGATTAGAAATTCAAAGGGCTAGTGCCATTTGAATAGTCGAAAGTGATTGGAGGGCAAATAGCCCCCCCACGGCCTTCATTCCCCCAAACACATCCAATCAAAATTTTGAGATAGCCATTTTGTTCAGCGTAGTTGATTTTCAAATAGAAAATATGTTTTTGAGGAGGAAACTCCCCCACAACTCTCAAGGCAAGGGTTTTAAGTTATACCTTGGGGGCATATAGAAGGCGGTGTCGTAGAAACTTAAAAAAAGGCTCATTCGATTGTAAATTCAAAGAGCTAGTGTCCTTTTTATTTGTCGAAAGTGATTTGAGGGCCACTAACCCCGCTCTCACGCCCACCTTTTCCCCAAACACATCCAATCAAAATTTTTAGACAGCCATTTTATTAAACATAGTTTTATGTTCAGGAAATTAGGTCTTTGAGGATGACAACTCCCCCACAGCCCTCAGGGCAAGGGTTGTAATTTAAGGTTTCTCCGAATCCTTTCAATTACTTCTTATGGAAAGGATGCTCGTATAAACTCTAGATAGGGCTCATTTGATTGGAAATTGAAAGTTCTTGTTCACTTTTTAAGAGTCAAAAGAGATTAGAGGGCAACTAGCCCCCCCCCCTCCTCCACGCCCTAAATACATCAGATAAAAATTTTGAGATAGACCTTTTGTTAAAATAGTTCAAAGTTCTGGTAAAAAAAAAAAAACCTCCGGTGTCGACACAGCCCACCAGGGCCCGGGGGTAGGCGTTGTAAGCTATGCCCGGGGGCATATAAACAATCAAACAATCATTGAATAAACAATCAATGCAAACAAACATACAATAGATATTAATGTAGATTAATAAATAAATTAAGTTAATATGTTAATAAGTCTTAGACATTTTTATCAATTTTTATCTCAAGGCTTAAAAATGAACGCAATGCGATAAAAGTATAACTCAAAATAGTATATATAGAATAATATATGCACATAACACGGAACAATTAATCAAAATTGCACATTATGGGTTGAGGCTCACCCAAATGATGGGACAGGGGGCTCACCATTCCACAATCTATGAAATCAATCCTGCAATAACTGAAAATACAAAGTATTTTTGAGTATTTTAACGTCTTCCACAACTCAAACGGTCCAACATTCTACAGCCTAATGAGTCTGTCTATTCTCCTAAATCGGGAACGGAGGAGATAAGTGAAGTTCCGCCCCGTATTGGATGAGTCTCCAACCTCACCCTCCCCCTCTCCTACTGTCTACGCTAAAGTTTTCTTCTTTATGCCAACTACGCCGCCCCCACCCCAAAGACTTTAATAAGCTAAAGTTTCGTATGGGAGGAATACATAGTAAATCTATTATAATTATCCAATTATAAGGTTAAAATGCATACTCTATGATAGATGCAAAATTGCTGTGGCACGCAAAATCCTATTAAGGTCAATTCCAAACAGTCGTGATCCCTTTGTGTCAGCAAGTGAAATGATCTAAACACCCTTATTGGAGCTATTTTTTCAATCCATTCATTGTTGTCAATCGCTGTCCACAAGTTATGCAAGCTGTCTTTTGTTCATATATAAGGTTTTTATCAAAGAGGTAATCGTATAGACTTTGAAAAAAGCCTCATTCGATTTAAAATGAAAGTTCTAAATCCGTTTTTTAAAGTCAAGAATAATCGGACCGTAAGCAACCCCCCCCATGCCATAAAAACTTTTTGCAGTCGAAAACGAACAAAAATTAATTAAAAAAACTTTCCGAAAAATAAGTTTTTCAAATAAAAGTAAAGGCCGTTTTAAACTTAAGCTCAGGAGATAAAAATACCTGTTAAAATTCAAACTCAAAACGACCAGAAATTACTATTAAAGAATAAATGAAAACCAAAACGAACAGAAATTAAATAAACAATCGGAGCAAAAACATACAACAAGCAATAATGTAAATGAATAAATAGATCTTAAAGCGAGTAATGCTTAGATTGAATATGAAAATCAAGCTTAAAACGAAAAAAAAATTGCTATTAAAGTATAAATGAAACTTAAAACGAACAGAAATTTAATATAACAATCAATGCGAACAAACATACAATATATATTAACGTAAATGAATAAATAAATCTTAAAACGACTGAAACTTAAATTGAATAAGTAAATCAAGTTTGAGTCGAATAAAAATAACTACAAACAAGAGTTTTAGTATCGCCTCACTGCAGAAGCCTAAAACCTACCGCGTCATTGGCGCTTTACTGAAAATGAATACTGTAAAAACCTAAAGCCTTCTGCGTCATTGGCGCTTCACTGAAAAGGAATTACTGGTATATTACAAATTTATTCTTTTCCAATTCTTACAGCATTGAAAATGAAAATAAAAATTACAGTGAAAAAAAATCTTGAACTGATGGATCTTTCAACAATTAATATCATTATATATCTAATATTCAATTTGATTTTGTTTATACTTTCCAAGACTGTTCAAGACTCATATAGTTTCCAGTAAGGCACCAATGACGCGCTAATAATAAGTTTTTTTACTTAATAGGATATACAAAAAGATGATTTGTTTTAGTTTCTTAAAATATCAAATGGACATATTTTCATCTACTGGAACAAGCCGTAGAATTTCTACAAAATTTGGTTGAAAGTGAAGGCTTATTTTCCCTTCGCTCCTTCGTAGAGTTCAAAATAGTCTTGTCCCCAGTAAGAGAGCACTGACCTCTGTGAATTGTTTTCATTTTTGGGTCTGGTACTTATCCTGCCTCAATATGAAGCGGGGAGATGAAATTACACTAAGTATCCAACAGAATGGGCTGCCAAATTTCAACAAAGTTTGGGGGAAAGTGAGGACCAATTCCCACATTTTTCTTTTTTAGGTTTCCAGCCTGATCTGACCTTTTAAGGGAGAGTCTCTAAATTTTTCTTATCATGAAATATACCAAATAAAGCTTGTTCCATCATAAGCAAACTTCGCAGGAAGTAGTAACACGCGTCTTAGGTTTCCCGTCTGGTAATCCTAAACCGATACTGCCTTTGAGGAGAGGGGATGTGAGTAGTACCCAAACCGTATTCGTTTGGATATCATAGGCAGCGCAGTAGCGCTGCCTACGTAAATAACGATGTTGGCACAATGTATTATTTTTTTCCAGACCAGGGCACTTCGTATCGAAGGAGGTGTCGTAGAAACTTCGAAAAGGGCTCATTCGATTGGAAATTGGAATGGCTAGTGCCCTTTTTAATAGTCGAAAATGATTGGAAGGCAACTAACACCCCTTCCATGCCCACCATTTCCCCAAACACATGCAATCAAAATTTTGAGATAGCCATTTTGTTCAACGTAGATGATTTCCAGATAGAAATTATGTTTTTGAGGAGGACACTCCCCCTACAACCCTCAGGGCAAGGGTTGTAATTTATGCCCTGGGGGCATATAAGGTTTTTATAAAAAGCTTTGTCGTAGAAAATTGAAAAAGGGCTCATTTGATTGGAAATTCAAAGGACCAGTGCCCTTTAAGATAATCAAAAGGGATTGGAGGGCAACTAACCACCCTCTCACGCCCACCTGTTCCCCAAACACGTCCAAAAATTTTTTGAGGCAGCCATCTTCTTCAACGTAGTTCAAAGTTCTGAAAATTAGGTCTTTGAGGATGACGACCCCCTCACAGCCCTCAGGGCAAGGGTTATAAATTATGCCCTGGGGGCATATAAGGTTTCCATAGAAATAGTTGTCGTAGAAACTTCAAAAAGGGCTCATTCGATGGGAAACTGAAATGGCTGGTGCCCTTTTTAATAGCCAAAAGTGATAACGTGAAACTAACCTCACTCTTCGCCCCTCTCACGCCCACCATTTATCAAAACAAATCCAATCGAAGTTTTGAGATAGCCATTTGGTTCAACGTAGTTGAAAGTTGCGGAAATTAGGTCTTTGAGGATGATAAGCCCCTCAGAGCCTCAGGACAAGGTTTATGAAGGCATATAAGGTTTTTATTGAAAGCTTTGTCGTAGAAACTTGAAAAAGAGCGCATTCGGTTGGATATTCAAAGGGTAAGTGCCCTTTTTAATAGTCGAAAGTGATTGGAGAGCAAATAATCTCCCTCTCACGCCCACCTTTCCCCCAAACACATCCAATCAAATTTATTAGATAGCCATTTTGTTCAACGTAGTTGAAAGATTTGGAAATTAAGTCTTTAAGGATGACAGCCCCCCCCCAACCCTCAGGGAAAGGGTTGTAGGTTATGCACCGGGGTCATATAAGGTTCTTATAGAAAGTGTTATCGCAGAAACTTCAAAAATGGCTTTTTCGATTGGAAATTGAAATGATTAATGCCCTTTTTAATAGTCGAAAGTAATTGGAAGGCCTCTAACCCCCTCTCACGCTTACCCTTTCCCCAAAAACATACAATAAAAGTTCTTAGATGGCCATTTTGTTAAATATTGATGAAAGATCCAGAAATATGGTCTTTGAGGATGACAACCCTCCACAGCCCCCAGGGCAAGGGTTGTACGTTATGCCCTGGGGGTATATAAGGTTTTTATAGAAAGAGTTGTCGTAGAAACTTCAAAAAAGGGCTCATTCGATTGGAAATTTAAAGGGCTACAGCCCTTTTTAATAGTCAAAAGTCAACGGAGAGCAACTAACCCCCCTCTCACGCCCACCATTTCCCCAAACATATTCAATCAAAGTTTTGAGATAGCCATTTTGTTCAACGTAGTGGAAAGTTCTGGAAATTATGTATTTGAGGATGATAACCCCCTCAGAGTCCTCAGGGCAAGGCTTATGACTTATGCTTTGAAGGCATATAAGGTTTTTATTGAAAGCTTTGTCGTAGAAACTTGAAAAAGAGCGCATTCGGTTGGATATTCAAAGGGTAAGTGCCCTTTTTAATAGTCGAAAGTGATTGGAGAGCAAATAATCTCCCTCTCACGCCCACCTTTCCCCCAAACACATCCAATCAAATTTTTTAGATAGCCATTTTGTTCAACGTAGTTGAAAGTTTAGGAAATTAGTCTTTAAGGATGACAGCCCCTCCCCCCAGCCCTCAGGGAAAGGGTTGTAAGTTATGCACCGGGGTTATATAAGGTTTTTATAGAAAGTGTTATCGTAGAAACTTCAAAAATGTTTTTTTCGATTGGAAATTGAATGGCTAATGCCCTTTTTAATAGTCGAAAGTGATTGGAGGGCAACTAAACCCCCTCTCACGCCCACCATTTCCCCGATCACATTCAATCAAAATTTTGAGATAGCCATTTTTTTCAACGTAGTTGAAGTTAGGTCTTTGAGGATGACAACCCTCCACAGCCCCCAGGGCAAGGGCAAGGGTAGTTATGCCCTGGGGGCATGTAAGATTTTTATAGAAAGAATTGTCGTAGAAACTTCAAAAAAGGGCTCATTCGATTGGAAATTGAAAAGGCTACAGCCCTTTTTAATAGTCGAAAGTGATTGAAGAACACCTACCCCCCTCTCACGCCCGCCATTTCCCCAAACACATTCAATAAAAATTTTGAGATGTTTATTTTCTTCAACGTAGTTGGAAGTTCTGGAAATTAGGTCTTTGAGGATGACAACTCTCTCCCCCACAACCCTCGGGGCAAGGGTTTTAAGTTGTGCCCTGGGGTATATGAGGTTTTTATAGAAAGGTTTGTCGTAGAAACTTCAAACAGGGCTCATTTGATTGGAAATTGAAAGTGCTAGTGCCCTTTTTAATAGTCGAAACTCAATGAAGAGAAACTAACCCCCCTCTCATGCCCACCATTTCCCCAAACAGATTCAATCAAAGTTTTGAGATAGCTATTTTGTTCAACGTAGTTGAAAGTTCTGGAAATTATGTATTTAAGGATGACATTGTTCAACGTAGTTGAAAGTTCCGGAAATTAGGTCTTTGAGGATGATAACCCCCTCAGAACCCTCAGGGCAAGGGTTATAAGTTATGCCCTGTAGGCATATAAGGTTTTTATTGAAAGCTTTGTCGTAGGAACTTGAAAAAGGGCGCATTCGGTTGGAAATTCAAAGGGGTAGTGCCCTTATTAATAGTTGAAAGCGATTGGAGGGTAACTACTCTCCCTCTCACGCCCACTTTTTCCCCAAACACATCCAATAAAATTTTTTAAATAGCCATTTTGTTCGACGTAGTTGAAAGTTCTGAAAATTAGGTCTTCAAGGATGACAACTCTCCCCCCCCCCCACAATCCTCAGGGCAAGGGTTTTAAGTTATGCCCTTGGTGCATATAAGGTTTTCATAGAAAGTTTTGTCCTAGAATCTTCAAAAAGGGCTAATTTGATTGGAAATTGAAAGGGCTAGTGCCCTTTTTAATAGTCGAAACTGAATGGAGAGCAACTAAACCCCTCTCACGCTCGCCATTTCCCCAAACACATTCAATCAAAGTTTTGAGAAAGCCATTTTGTTCAACGTAGTGGAGAATTCTGGAAATTATGTAATTGAGGATGAAAAACCCCCCAGAGCCCACAGGGCAAAGGTTGTAAGTTATGCTCTGGGGGAATATAAGCTTTTTATAGAGAGCGTTGCCGTAGAAACTTCATAAGGGGTTCATTCAATTGGAAATTGAGAGGGCTAGTGCCCTTTTTAATAGTCGAAAGTGATTGAAGGTTTACTAAACCCCCTCTCACGCCCACCGTTTCCCCAAACACATCCAATCAAAATTTTCAGATAGCCTTTTTGTTCAACGTAGTTGAAAGTTCTGGAAATTAGCTTTTTGAGGATGACACTCCCACCAGAGCCCTCAGGGCTAAGGTTGTAGGTTATGCCCTGGGGGGCATATAAGGTTTTTATTGAAATATTTGTCGTAGAAACTTGAAAAAGGGCTCATTCGATTGGAAATTCAAAGAGCTAGTGTCCTTTTTATTAGTAGAAAGTGATTGGAGGGAAACTAACCCCCTCTCACGATTGTTTTGGGCATGTTTATTTGTTAATATAATCTACATAAAACACTTTACAGCCAGCATAACTAAAATAAAACATTCCAGTGTTCGAACCTTTTTTAATAGTCGAAAATGATTGCAAAGCAACTAACGCCCCTCTCACGCCCAGCATTTCCTCAAACACATCCAATCGAAATTTTGAGATAGAAATTTTGTTCAACGTAGTTGAAAGTTCTGGAAATTAGGTCTTTGGCAGTGTTGTCGTAGAAACTTCAAAAAGGACTCATTCAGCTGTGAATTGAGAGGGCTAGTGTCCTTATTAATAGTCAGAGGGGATCGGCGGGGGAATGCCCCTCCTCCAAGCCCATAATTTCCCTAAACACTTCCGATCAACATTTTGATATAGCCATTTTTTGAACGTAGTTGAAGGGTCTAGAAATTATGTTTTAGAGTATGACAACCCCCTCACAGCCCTCAGGAAGGTTGTAAGTTATGCCCTTAGGGCATATAATGTTTTTATAGAAAGTGTTGTCATGAAAACTTCAAAAAGGAATCTTTCGATTGGAAATTGAGAGGGCAATTGCCATTTTTAGTAGTCGAAAGTAATCGGAGGGAGAATCGCCTCCTGTCCACGCCAATCATTTCCCAAGACAATTCCGATCAACATTTTGATATGGCTATTTTGTTCAACTTAGTTGATAGGTCTTTCTCCCTGAAAAAGTCTTTCTCCCTGAAAAAGACTATGTCAATGTAAAACGAACAGAAATTAATCAAAAAAACTTTTTGCACAAAATAAGTTTTTCAAAAAAATAATTAAAGAACTCCATTAAACCAAATATGAAAAAAATAGAATCAAATAATCTACCAAGCATACAACCATCACAAATCAGTATCAATAAACAATTGAAACCCAAAACAAGCAGAAATTAAAATATGTCAAACTCAAAATGAGCAGAAACTTATCTGATTAGGTTTTCATAGCTATGCTTTCTAAAAGCCAGAATACAATTTGTATTTTACTGAAAAAAATTCTTTTAAATGTTTTCACTTTTATAACTTGAAGAAATAAAAAATTAATTAGGATTTTAAGGAATAAATATCAGCATATGTATATTAAACTGACAATGCACATTTTTTCAGTAAATTCATTTGAATTTTTTTCAGTAAAGTAAAATTATATGCTAGCTTTTAGAAAGCATAGGTTTAGAATCCTACTCAAATTAATTTCTGCTCGTTTTGAGTTTTTGAGTATGACTTTTTCTGATTTAGGTTACGAATATCAAGGAAAATTTTGATCTCTTTGAGGTCTTAATTTTCAACTGGTCTTTTTAACATCTTCTAAACGGCTTTCTATATAGTCTTTTTAAATGGTTAAATAGGGACGTTTTTTGTCCACACAGCTGAAAAGCAAGCTACATGAATCATCCCTAATTTTAAGGAAATTTTAGGGTTGTATCAATTTTATCTAAGATTCCTGTCAGACCCAACTGCAAGGAGAAATGTAAATTAATAACTAACTCTCTCGATCTTTGACTTCGATAAACTTGTTATCAGGTATTCAGAGACACTAATGAGGCTCTCTAGAAAAATATTCAAACTTCAAGATTGCTAAGTTACTATTATTGATCTACAGTTCTTATTAAGGATTTGTGACGTCCAGTTCTCTGATTTATTGAAGCCTGTAAACCCATTTTCTTCCTTGAACTTTTTGTTTTTCTGTCTTTTAATTATGAATATTCTTTTACCCTTTGGGAAGTTTTAATTATTCATTTGTTTTTTGAGGCAAGAATATGGAAGTTTTTGCATATATCTATTTAACTTTAGGTTTCCAACTAAATTAGACAAAAGAAAGCAGACTGTTGGAAGTAATTTTCCTTTCAGCTCTTACAAACCGCTACAGAAAGCTTAGATTCATTTTGCCTTTTTTACTATTTTGACTTTTTATTTGATAGCTCAACTATCTGTCTAATCTGAAGCTCAAAGGCTCTTGAACATAATAAGGGCTGATAGTCAAACCCCTCCCATAACTAAAAAAGTATTAAAATCATCTAGCTATTTTCAGTTGAGTTTGGATGATATAATCTGGTCAGTTGTTATTCAATCGAACTATTTTGCTGTCTAAAAAAAAAGTGAGCACGTCTGCCTAGCTTGTGGAGGGCAGTGCTCTAAAATACTGTAAGAGCTAAATTCTTTTCATGCTGCTATGGTAGAAAGCACTCTCATTATTAATTTTATAAATTTTTATTGGCGAACTATCACAATCGTAGAGAAAAAAAGTGGGTTAGAGATTTTCTATTTTAGCTTCCCCTATTGATTGGATTTCTATCTTTTCTCAGAATGATTCTTAAAGTTGATAACGGATTGATGAGACTGCTGTTATGTGGCTTGCATCTTATCACCATACCCTTTGCCCATCATTAGTGGTTGTGCATGATCCAAAATATCTGAATTTTTCTACCAAATCAAGTTAACGATAATCCAAGGATAAGTATGAGTAAAATTTGCTGCAGCTCAAGGGTTGAGTATTCTTGATACTTTTCTTCGTCCCGCAGAAGCGCCTCATTTAATACTCTCTGAAGCGTCTTGTTTCTAGGGAAGAGCCATTCTTTAAAAAGATGTCTTTAGCATAGTTTATATCAGTAGAAGTAAAAATTTACCCCAAAGTAAAAATATTGACTCCAAAGTTACCGTGGATAGCTCTTTTTGTAACCCATTTGTCGACTAAATTTAATAACTCTAGGGAGATGGCACATTTTTGTCTCATACAAAAGTCCATGTCAAACCAAAACAAGAGCTCTCCATTGACTGGGACGCAGGCCCGTGTGTGATTGTAATAGCCGTGTAGCTCCAAAAATCTCCACTTTCAAAGATCATCGTCCATTCTGAAGAACTGAACTAAAGGTGGCAGTAAATTGGATGAATGCTACTTCTCTTCTCTCACAAGGTTTTGACCTGGGTTCAAAAGTTTCGCTTGAAGTGAAGAGCAAATCATTCACTTCATGCGTTCTGTGAACCAGGGCAGCTACTCTTTAAAGTTTTCTCCAAGATGTTAGGATTTCAGTCTTGACCTTGGCTTCTTGGGAAAGGTTTACATCTACATATTAAATATTACCCTCAAAAAGTATGTTAAGCACATATATTATTTAACTTTGCAGATAGCAATTGCCTATTGATTTTTTTTAGCATTTAGTTCTATCCCTTAGCTTAGTTCTAACATGAGAAAGATGACGGAATCCTGTAATTTTTAGGGAAATTATTATTTGCATCTAGATCAACTCGACGAGTTTCTAGGATAGTGGACTAGGATTTGGACTACTTTCTAGACTTTTGCTCCTATGGAGTCGATTCAATTGGGTAGGTGGGGTTAGAGACTCACTGAAAGAGTTTTGGCTCTCCACCTACAGAGGCTTTTTGATACATAGTTGAGGCTTTCGTTCAATGATTCCTCAAAAAATTCAATAGAAAATTTTCCTTGGGCCGCCGGCGGCTCATTATTGTGCATTATGGTATCTCTTACTACGCATTTTATGCAAGTAGTCTCTGAAAATTGTTGGAAGAAGTTTTTGAGAAGCAGAAGCGTGTGTATTAAGCAATTGAAACAATCATTTATTGTTTGAAATTAATTTACATTTCACTGTATTTAGTTTGAAAATCTGTCGCTCTGTTATTATCTTATCATATCGGTGAATATGGTCATTTTTAAAGTGGCACTATCCATGGAGAGAATATTTTCACTCATGAACTTTTGGTTTGCCGAAGTTTTACGAGGTATTTACATAAATGCAACTTTGAGTAGCACCTGACTTGTATGAACGCCAAAATGTATTCACCTGGCTCTCACCTCCATTGCAACGATGGAACGAGGGCAGCCACTTTATGGGATTTCCCTAAGATAATTTTCCCCTAGATAAACCAAAACTGGATCTCATTATAAGTAGTAGTGGGCTAGCATTGCTGGTTCTAATTTATAGAATTTACCTTCAAGGGTGATATGAATGAAATAATATCCTTCTAAAGGGGTAAACGGGACAGAATGGACTGAAAATCTCTGAAAAGGCTAAGATTCAGCTAATAAATATTATGTGCCGTAGAATCATCATCTGGATTCCACACAGTACGATAATACAAGAGAATGCTAGCTCTCAAGAATAGTATCTCAAAAAAGCAAGCTGTACCTAATTTGCTGAGTTGTTTTTGAAAATTACTGAATAATTACTGATATTGTTATTGAAAAATTGTGACTTAAAAATGCATTTTGTCCAAATTTTACCCTTGCTCCAAAGGGGCTGATTCTATGTTCAAGACCTGGACGCAGTCATAACTTTCTAAATAGCATCTAAAATATAGAAATTTAAAAAAATTTGCTATCATTGGTGACAGCCCAAACCCTTAGGAGGATCTAAGTTGTATAAGGATTACAACAGAAAAATCTGTTTTTAAACCATCTTAAAAGAAGATTCTTCCCTACCCCTCCCCTTGGGCGGGTATATTGCCTAAAATTACGCCTTGAAATGGTCCCCTAAAATTAATATTTCACACTATTTTATCATTGTCATAGTTTATTTAAAAAAAAAAGCAAAATGTTTTTTTATCGCAAGTTTTTTATTGCACAGCGTTGCTAAGTTTGGACTCGGCACACAAATAACAAGGCAATAAATTTATGTCTTGGGAATCCGGATTTCCAATTAGACTTTCTAATGTTTGAATAGTTTACTGAATAACAAAGTCGTTGCCTACAAAGCTGGATAAATAATATGCTTAATGCAAAGATAAATTCAAATATCGCTACATCATCTTCTTGAATCAACTTGTCATTGATACTAAACACATAGAACAAACAACGAAGTGATAATTCAATTTTAAAGTGGCAATTTGGAGCAATAGTGATTGGCTAGGAACCAAAAATAAAAAAAAGCAGATGAAAGATTTTGAAAGGTCAGTTGAAAAAAGATTTAGGGGGCTTTGGCTCAGAACACTCGTTGCTTCGAGTCACAGCTAAGAAACTTTGATTTTGCTGAAAAACCGCCTTTTTCCAGTGACGAGATCGAATTTTTAATGCTTTAATGGTTTTAAAGTGTGTCAATGGTGTTGAGGGACAAGTTTAAAAAGTTAAAAGAATTCTTGTTGACTATCGTTGTTGTTAATGCGTTCTTACGAAAATGAACAAGCCTTGAAATAACCTTTGTATCTTTGCTAGGTTATTTTCACGTTTATTCACGCTTAAACTTAGATATTTTTCAGAAAGGTCTATAAAATATCCTATGGTTATAATCCTATTGAAAGTTCTATGTTTTTCAGAAAGTTCTATAAATAAAGACTACAGACAACTTTGGCAATGTGCAAAAGCCATGTAGGAAAAATCTTAGCGGTTTTTTTTTAAGATAACTGAATACAAAACTAGGCGTCCATTTTTTCAAATTGTCTATTTTGCTATTAAGCCGCACTACTAGAATTAGTTTCTATTGGTTATTATTTTCTTCTCCACATTACTATATGAATTCCATTGTTGATTCATGACAAAACATATTCCAAACGTAAAACTTGCAAAATCTCAACCTTTATGATTGAAAAATTGATCTTAACGTTATCAAATAGTTCATAGTAACGATCTGTAAGTAAGGAGCAACTCGGCACAATAGTAACCGAAACTTCAAACAGCATAATTTTGATAACATCAGACACATCAAAAGAAATGCTTTTTTATGCTGATTCCACATTTATAAAGTTAATTACGTGTAATCAAAAGCTACGAGCCTGGGAAAATTTGCCTGATCTTCTAAAACTGGGTAAACACCCCTGCAAAGTCAAGGAATCTCAATGAAAATAACACCATCACATTCAACATATCAGAGAAGCTTGCTTTAGAGGTTTCAAGCTCCCATCTGAAAAAATGTTGAATTCTGTATATTTGCAAAAAGTAACATCACTGATGCGTGTTTATTTGTTTGTTTGCTTTTTTTTCTTTTTTCACAAGAGAGATATAATTAGAATAGGAAGCTTTTTAAAAGTACCAAAAAACTTCAGTGGGAAGAGCGAGGGATTGAGGAGGGGGCAGTCCCTTCACATATAGAATATTTTCTGTTCGTTTTAAGTTTATTGTTGCTCCTTACTTTCAGTTGAAAAAATTAATTTTCTTTTTTAATTTGATTATTTTACAGGAACAGTAATAATCAAAACAGCCATATTTAGAACACCAATCACATAGTAAATAACAATCATTTAACAGACAATTTAAAGAACAAAACTCCTCTAGAGCCATTATTAGCACATAGGGTGTTGAAAATTTTCGAAATTTGAGGTTCAGGATCTTTTTTGTCGGGACAGGCTTAACAGATTATTTTTTTTAAAATAATCCTCCTTAGAATTTTTGTTTGACTCTTAAAAACGTAAAAAACATGGATATAATTAAGTTTTTTAATTTTCAAGCATACGAGCAGACATAATAAATTGTCCAGCATACGGTAAAAGTCTAATTATAATCCTCATCAGTGTTGCACAGCGCGTTTTAATTGTTAACTGTGAAGCAAAGGTATCAACAGAACAGTGCCTAAGAACAAAATTTGACATAATATTCCTGAAGTTTTCAACTGACCCCTTCATTGTCGAACTTTTTAACTAAATTTGCACCCTTAAATTCTGGTAAAAATATTTTCTATTGCTCATTATTAAAATAATCCTTGTCCTAAATAGTCTTTCTAGAAAAAATTAAAACCAATAGAAATCGGATTCTTTTTAAATAAAAGTTCTCTCCAATAATAAGCCAGTCAACATTAACTCTCTTCAGTGGCCTTAATGTCGGTGTCAATCCACCATTTTGCTCATTCTTAGGCTGGTCTGACGTCTAGGCTCTTTCCATTTTCCAGTCTGCTTATAATAGCACATATTTTAGAACAATTTCCATTTAGGGATTCTGACGCGGTTTCTCTGAAATGTGAGTTATGTTTCTCAAAATCCCTCTCTACAACATTTTAAGAATGTTTATTTAGAAAAATAAACTTTAGGAAAACGATTCGACTTCCTTGTTTCTCTTTTATATTTGTTCATATTAGGGTCCAAACTTCTTAGAAAAATAATGACCTTTTTGTTCTTCCTTGTGAAAATAAATGAGAAGTATGTGTGGCTGTTAACTAAGATGATAAAACTTATTTCATCTGGACAAATTTCGTAGCAAGTAAAATATTTTTTTTAATTCTAATTGGTTGAAATATTAGAGTAGTATTTAATGAAGATATGAGAAAAACACTCCAGAATGACCACTCAGAGTGATATGTGATGTAATTCTTGCCAAGTATTGACGCAGAAAAAAGGTAGAAAAGGTGGAAAATAGGTGTGTCTGCATGTTAATCTTGCAGGTTGCATCCAAAGCGCTTGAACATTTCCCAATAATTGTTACAAATTTTCTTGGACTTGGTTGCTTTCCCTCTTGAAGGTGTATATAGCTGCAACAGAATAATTCCCAGTCGGGCGATCTATGAACAAAGTATCAGGTCGTTGAGGAATGACCAAATACCTTGCGCTTCATTTTAAAGGAGGCTTATTATATTCAATTGACTACCAACTCAATTGACTCTTCCGTAGATCCGAAGGATCCGAATTCAGAAGACGTCAAATACAGGCCATAGATAAATAGCCAAGGATCTGGAACACTTTGCCAGACAGCAAAACACTTAGCTAAGTATCAAAAAATTACTTGGACTTAGTCACTTTCCCACTGGAAGGTGTATAGAGCTGCAACAGTATAACTCCAAGTCGGGCGATCTAGGGGCAAAGTATTGGGTCGTTGAGGAATGACCGAACAACTTGCATTTCATATTCACGGAGAATTATTATATTCAGTTGACTACCAACTCAATTGACTCTTCCGTAGATCCGGAGGATCCAAATTCAGGAGATGTCAAATAGAGGCCATAGATAAATTACCATGGATCTGGAACACTTTTCCAGACAGCAAAACACTTAGCTAAGTGTCACAAATTTACTTGGACTTGGTTACTTCCCACTTGAAAGTGTATAGAGCTGCAACAGAATAACTCCGAGTCGGGCAATCTATTGACAAAGTATCAGGTCGTTGAGAAATTACCAGACAACTTGCACTTCATTTTCAAGGACGATTATTATATTCAATTCACTACCAACTCAATTGACTCTTCCGTTGATTCGGAGGATCCGAATTCAGGAGATGTCAAATAAAGGCCATAGATAAATTGCCAAGGATCTGGAACACTTTGCCCGACAGCAAAACACTTAGCTAAGTGTCACAAAATTTCTTGGACTTGGTTACTTTTCCACTTTAAGGTTCATAAGCCAGCAACAGAAGACCTCCATGTCGGCCAATTTTTGACCAAAGTAGTAGATTGACCAGGCCGTATTTGGTAGATGACCTGCACTTCGTTTTCGAGGACGTTTAGGCAATGAATAGGTACTATTTGGAAGATATAGATGGCTTTAAACGATTGTTTGCCTGTTATCCCAAGCAAATTAATGGTCCTATGTCAATTTTAAATTCTTGGTCAACCTACCTGACGCTCTAGGCAAGCGTGCCTTTCCTAAAACTAACACATAAGTACTTGTTCAGCAAGAGAGTCATACTTACTCCCACCATTTACCCGTGCCATTTAAACATTTTTGCCTCTCAATTACTCAGACTATCTGTCTCGGCTTTTTTCTACAATTAGCCATATCTTCATGCCTTCTGCAAAATACTTGATTTTCAATTTAAAATCAACGGACTACCACCCTTACACCCTTGTGTAGACTTGGAGGATCCGAAATCAGGAGATGTGAAATGCAGGCCATGGATAAACTTCCGAGAATCTGGGAACATGTAGCCACACAGCATAACGATAGACTTCATGTAAGAACACTAAATAAATTGATCGGTAAAGTTGTTCTTTTCACATGCGGGTCATTTTGTCCCAATATCGCCAAATTTCATCGGTTGTTTTTGGTGATAACACTCGCTTGAGTGCTACTTTGTAGACAATTGTTTTTGAATCTAAGTAACCTTTTCTAGGCAACCTTAGACACATTATATGACTTAGTCCACAGGTTGGCACAGCGAGGACGTTATTGTTGAATAAACGCAGCTTCAGCTTCAATGAAAATTTACAGCATCTCCAAACTAAAGTGTCAAAAAGACACATTTCATATTGACTACCTTAGCGTATTACTAAAGGATAAGTGGCAATAGTAATTATACCACTGGGTTTGTATCGTGGAGCAGCAAATCCTACGCCTTCTTGCTAATACTTTTTAATGGATCCCCCAAGGAAATTTTAGGAAGAATGCCAAAATGTATGCAAATCTAAATTTTTTGAACCTAGAAAATGTATTTCATTTAAGCATCAAAATCTACCCTCTAAAAAAACCCGTTTACTCCATAGGGAACTGCAAGGGAGGACAGATCGACTGTTTGACACCCCTTGTCTATCCTTAGAAGAAGGAAAATACACAGAATTGTGCAAAATCTGTATTTTGATAAAAATTTATAATCTTCATGTTAGAAATTATTTTCCTACTTTTGCTCCTATTCCTTAGAATTCTTTTACGGGCATCCATAATCGAAAAAAAACGAAAGGAAGGATTTTAAAATGCATTTTAAGCAATATTATTATCAGCGGGCGTCGAGTATGAAATAAAGAAAAATGGATTAACAATTGGTGAGATATTTCCCCAAAAACTTCAAACTGTACCATTATTCAAATTGTACTATTATTTCACAGGAAAACTCCTTGAACCTGGTGTATTTTAAATTAAAAAAAGTATTGAATTTCATTAGCCCGCAGTAAGACATCTCTAAGATAATTTCTCAAACCACATTGGCCTGACATCACATAAAGAAAGAAAAACGAGCAAAAATGGGGTTTTTATAGGCCAAATGAAAATACTGAAAAAACAAAGCGAATATTTCGAGAGGACAAACGCCTCTCTTCTTTAGCGCGAAACGAAATAATATATCCAAGGAAAATGCCGAAGAAAAAAAAACAAAAAATAAACGCGGAAAGTCAATGTGAAAGGAACCAAAATACCAAAGAAAAAACCAAATAATTAAAAGTTGAATAAAATTAAATAAAAGCCAAAAATTACAAGAATTAAAACCAAATACCTAACAACCATAAAAGCGAGTTATTCGCCAATATCCTCTATTTGCACAAAATCCAAAAAAAATATGAACTGGCATTGACGAATACTAGCGAACAGCAGACAAAGATAGGAAACAATTCATTCACTCAAAAAAAAAATTGAACCAGCAATTAAATAAGTTGGAGAACTATGTCATTTGATTTCGGATTTTAATTAATGCATTTATGGCAGACACCCTTTGAGACCTAAGGGGTTGTTCACATGTTTGATTAGATGACTGAGACAGTGGTTCAAAGTTTATTTCAGGGATTACTAAAGTATCGGCTTCTCTTTTGAGAAAACCGAAATATGACTCGTTTATTCTTAAATCACCGGAATCTCTGTTTAAAGCTAGACATAAATGTTGGTATTTATAAATTTCAACAGCTTCTCTGCAGTGCTGGACAATACCTTTGTCATGCGAAATAAGGCTAGCTTGATTAAACAAAATAGTATGGTCTGGTTAAACAAAATAGTATGGCAGTTCATATTTTTTTGGATTTTGTGCAAATCGCGGATATTGGCGAATAACTCGCTTTTATGGTTGTTAGGTATTTGGTTTTAATTCTTTTAATTTTTGTCTTTTATTGAATTTTATTCATCTTTTAAGTTTTTGGTTTTTTCTTTGGTTTTTTGGTTCTTTTCACATTGACTTTCCGCGTTTGTTTTTTGTTGTTGTTTTTTTTCTTCGACACTTTCCTTGGATACATTATTTCGTTTCGCGCTGAAGAAGAGATGCGTTTGTCCTCTCGAAATATTAGCTTTGTTTTTTCAGTATTTTAATTTGGCCAATAAGAACCCCATTTCTACTCGTTTTTCCTTCTTTTTGTAATGTTAGGCCAATGTGGTTTAAAAAATTATCTTCATCATGCCTATAGGGAGAATTCAACCAATGTTGTTACTATTTTCATATCTCTTGTGAGAAAAAAAGCTAATTTGATTAATCAACAGTATTTTCTTCATAATTGTAAAATGAACCGTATTTTACCCAAGTCAATGCGACCTTCACTTCACTTAAACACACGTAACGAACGGCAATTTACAGAACATATAGGGTTTGGTATTTTAAATCATGTTATTAGTGACTGCAAAAGCAAGCGCTACCGGTTAAATCAGTATATTTTAAAGCTAGAGTGAAAAATATGATGGACGCTATCTTATACTGATTTTTATCAAATTGAGGCTATTGCTGAAAATTCTTTTCAGTATGATTTTAGGATTTGTAGACAAAGACTTTCTGAGATATTACACCGTTTAAAGTTGGAAAAACTCTCTAATAATCCACCTTTTGTCCCAAATGCGTATCCTGGTCCTGCTGTGATAAATTTCAGCTCCACGCCCCTTACAACAGAGTAAAATCAGATTCTGTCAAAAGGATAAAAATTTTTGATAACCCCTTCGAAAATACCTTGTAGTGAAATTATTGCGAACACAGAGGGGGCTTTTCATGACTCTCGTGCGGATATTGGAGAGATTGCTGAGGTTAGAGCACAATTTGTTGAAACTTTGTTGGATTCGCCTTCTGTTAATAATCCAAATTTAAAAAATTTTAGTAAAAATGAACACTTGGTCTTACACGCACTACATAAAGATTATTCCAGGATTATTACGAAAGCCGATAAAGGCAATACTGTTGTTGTTTTAGATTCAGAAGATTGCGACAAAAAAGTCAGAGACATTTTAAATGATTCTGGCACACATGTACAATTAGCAACCGATCCCACAGAAAAATTTGTCCAGGAAGTCCGAAAAGAGCTTTCTTATCTAAAAGGAAAAGGTGAAATTTCAGATCAGTTGTACAAAAGGTTTTACCCACGCGGATGCACGTCCCCTCGCTTTTATGGCCTTCCTAAAGTTCATAAGCCCGGTAATCCACTTCGACCCATTGTTTCTTCTTTTAATTATCCTACAGCAAAAATAGGGTAATTCTTATCAGTTATATTTCGCCCACTAATTCAGGCTAAAAAATCCTATATTAAAAATTCCGCTGATTTTGTTTCCAAGGTAAAGCAAGTTTCGGTTAAACTAAATATAAGAATTGGCAGTTTTGATGCAGAATCAATGCATACCAATTGTGATCCTCAAAAGGCCGAACTGATTTTGGAGCAAAAACTTAATTCTAACCCAACTATTTCAGAAAAATCTACTCTTTCGAATCAGACACTTCTTTCACTTACAGCCCTTTGTAACAGAACTTCTTTTTAATTCCATCATTGAGACATTTTTTATAAACAGATATATGGGATTTCAATGAGTGCCCCCCTGTGACTCATCTCGGCCGATACCGCCTCGAAACACATTCCACAAATGGATATTTCGCAAAACCTTCTTAAACCTGTTTTCTGGGTTCGTTTTAAAGATGATATTTTTTATTCATGGAGACAAAATAACTGGTATCTGGGTTTTTTCCTTCACTTGATAAACTTCTTGGATCCAAAACTCAAATTTACTCAGGATTCAGAGACAGAGAGGCGTCTTCCTTTCTTAAAGGTTCAGGTGCAGCGAGATGATACATCCTTTGATTTTAGGTTGTGTAGGAAACTCACACATAGTGATCGCTACTTAAATTCCCCCGCTACTCATTCCCTGCTTTGAAAAGACGTGTTGTCACTTGTATAGTTGATAGAGCATTGAAAGTTTGCTCAACATGCATCTTGGATTTAGAGCTCATCCACCTTAGAGATATTTTATTTGGGAATGGTTATCCAATTAGTTTAATAAATTCTGTAACTGAAAAACACATTAAAAGATTATCTGATAGTCCCATATAAAACACAAATCAAAGTGAAAATTCAGTTTATCTTGGTCTCCCATACGTTAAAGGGGTTTCAGACCATATTTCAAAAAATCTATGGAAAAATAACATTTAAACTTAATATAGACCCATTCGATAGTGGTTCGATACTATTACCCCTGGAAAAAACAAACATAAACATACAAACAAATAAACGCGCATCTGTGATCATTCTTCTGGCAAATGATTTTTTATGATCACATGATTTTTTGGGGGTGTCCCCCCTTTTTCAAAAATTGGGTAAATTTTTTCTGGCTCTTAACTTTTGATAGTTAACATTAAAATTGATAAATTTTGTACATTTTGAATAAGCATCAAAATTCGATTCTTTCGATGTATCTATTGTTATCAAGACTGCTTGGACTATCTGTCTTGGCTTTTCTCTGTCTACAATTAGCCATGTCTTGATGCAACCTGTGCAACCTACTGCAAAATACTTGATAACTTCAATTCAAGAGCTTTCAATTCTTAGAGTTTTGGTTACTATTGAACCGCATCGCTCCTTACTTACAGTTCGTTACCACGAACTGTTTGAGAGTTCTGTGAGGTTGATGGTTTATTGTCAGTTTGCGAGTAGCATAGGGATGGATTTTGGGTTAACTTTCAATTTAAAACAACACAAATCTATTCATAAGATACATTATCTGTCCATCTTGAAATGTTCTTCTAAGCCAGATAGCCGTAATATTTTTTTAGCCTTAGAAGGTAAAACCGTCGAAGAGTCAATCAGTCTGAATTTTTCCAGTCGAAGCATCAATAAGACGCTTTACACGAATTATTTGTAAAAAAAGAAAGAAAAGATGTCGTACCTCACTTCAGAGTAGTACACAAAAGTATAAATAATCTTTTCAAGCCTTCCATTTGGCAAACATTTTGCAGCTGCCCTTGCCTTACTTTTTAATTAGTGTATTAACGATATAGTCAGTGATCTAGGGACCGTTATCTTTCAAGGGGTGGCTCACATTCGCAGCAGTTGGTTTGAGGGTGGATTCTAGGATAATCGGGGGCGCTGGTAACGAATATCAGGGTGCAAAAGTTCGCACACGTGGAGGACATGGTTATTTTAGCCTTTAAAATCAAATTTGGCGTATAATGACGTCATACTGCTCTTGATTAATTTTTTTACACAATAAAATAAACTGAAAATTTTATGAACTTGACATATTATGAATTCTAAGAACAAGTACTTTCACCTGGTATTTCTAGGTTCTCCCTGCAACCTTTATTTTTTTTTAGTTAGCCCCTATTTAATTTTGAAAACGATGTTTTTTAATATACTTTTTCTTAGTTTTTTCGGTTTTTCTGAAATTTTTGCCTACATAAGTATATTTTTTATGCTTTATTTTAATTTTGCTCGTCCATACGAGTCAAACCATATGCTTCTTTTCCAAAAAATCTTAATTCTTGAGCAACTATTTATTTTTTCTAAATAACGTCATAGCTTTCAGAAATCAGCCTACAATGACCATGTTTTTTTAAACTTTTTTAGCTATTAAAAAAATGAAAAAATTTTTTTTAAAAAAATCAAACTGCACATCATTCGAACCGTCAAAATGTTTTTTCACTTTGTTAATAAAAACAAAGTGGAGACTTGAATCTGTAAGAATATATAAGTGTTTGAACAAAACATTCCCCCCCCCCGAAAAAAAGAAGAAAATTTTCTTAATAGTGGCGTTTTACTCGAAATATTTTCAACACAACCTGTATTTTTTATCTAACCAAACGATAGATCGCTCTTTTCTGAATCAAATCATGTATTTACATTCTATACAACTAGTATTTTTAACCAGGAAAAAAAACTACTGCTGCTGTAGTAGTAGATACCATCTGGCTTACGTAGGCTCATATACGAGCCTCAAGGTGGGGAAGCCGTGTGAACGTGTGGTGCAGGGTAGACTAAGGCTGATTTAAGATACTATTTTCTTTAATTCCCAGAATACCCGGGGCCAATGATCCAATTGGTTGGATCGGGTCAACGGCCACTGAATAATAGATGATAACTGTCATGATCAACTGAAATTAAGGTTTAGACGACTGCATTAGCAGTTTAATATCAAAACAAATAAAAAATTCAAATATTTAAAACTGAACATGAAACAGTGGCTCAAATTTCTTTTTCTTCTTCATCTTTGTCTTCGGACTCGTTCTGATTCACATCGGAAAGTAGGCATTTTTGGAGGTCAGCTCCACACTTGCATGTACTGTCACAGAAACCTACTTTTGAATGTTTGCAACGTAAACTGCATCTCTTCTTGTCATAATTGCAAAAAGAAAGTAAAGCTAGCTCATGCGGCCTCATCGAAAATTCGTCAGGCGTTAGTTCATAGTTTTCGAGTCTCCAGCCCATATCGATAGCCTGAGGTAAATCAATACGGGGCTTGTGGCTTTGGATCCAAATCAGTGACTGGAACATGTATCTTTTCAAATGAAGCAGAAACGAGATATCAGTTGGTGGTAAAAGCTGCAAATCCTCCCCATTCTTTGGTATAAATGTGATCAAAGGTCATTCAGACTATTGGAGTTAGTAGAACTTCTGCCATACACCGTAACCACAAGCTGCTTACAGACGTTGATTAAACCATCATTTTGCACAGAAGATGGCTTCTCTGAAAGGGCTCGAACTTCACCACCTATAGACCCCAACAAAGTTTCCAAAGACTTGGCTGCTCGAAAAAAGTAGACCTATCCAATTCCATACAGAAAGCTTGTGGCGTCACATCCACTGAAGCTGTGGACACGTGGCTAGGTGTTGCAAAATGTTACTCCTAGTTTTTTGTGCTGCCGTTTGAATAGGTATGCAGTAGGACGGAAACTTAAGCCAGACCTACTTAAGGCCGAGACTAGCAAGATGCTGGAAGTATTATGCAGCTAGTATGAAGATTTCAGTGTCGTCGGCTTCTATTATCACAAGTGTGCTCTTTCGTCTTGCGGCAACTGCTGTGTGGTATAATACCCGAGTGTCCGCTTCCTCATGGCCAGACGAGAGATCGTCGTCAACGGAGCTTCCATGGGGCAAAACGGTAACAGCTCTATATCAACTCTCAAAACATCCAGCGAGATTAACCATCAGACGGGCCGAAATTTTGTACTCCCAGACCTCGAAAAGAACTTTCAAGAGTTGACCTTTGGCTGAGCGACTACTGAGAATCCTGTCCCAGAGTGTTGCAACTTTGCTGGAGGAAGTGAACGGGCTGGAAATATTTACTCTAGGATCTCCTCTTCTTTCTCGACAGCCAGATGCTTATTTAAGGTTGAACGAGCAGTCATTACGGGTTATTTCGTCACTAAGGCCGTCATACCTGTCACCAACCAAATGGACAGACTGAAATGCTTCGGGTATGTTCCTAAGAATCCCATTGTAAACTCTTATTCAAAAATCTTCTATTGTCTCATTTTGTTCTGGTCGATAACACCTTATGACACTCATGACGTCAAATATAGGTATCAGATCGAGGAGAGTCTTCAAAAAGCGTATGTGGAATCATTTTTGGCCATGACTGCAAGCCAGACTGTTACAGACTATTGACTTTGTACCAGTACGTAGGTGAGGCTCCCTACGACTTGATGATAATACTGCAAGTGAGATCGTATATTGCTATGTAGCTCGTACTTCAGCAGCTCCCCGAGGGACGAAGTGTGTGCTGGATTTGCAAGATGCAGATCTCGTTTAAGTAGCTCAGTTTCCCCAAAAATCTTTTTTTTTGTAGCTGTTTCTTTTTTCCTTTTTTGGCAACAGAGGCGAAAGTTTGCACTATGCCAAGTTTTACTTTATTGGATTTCCCTTCGAGATGTGAGCTCTTGGCTTCGAGGCCTATGTCTCGGAAGTTCAGCAGACTATTTGCTACAGCTTCTGGAGCTTTCCCCTGTCATAAAGTCGTACAGCTCTGTTCTCGTCGTCTTGAATGGGTTTCCGAGCAACTCTACCAAGTCCATAACCCGATTTCTACCTTTTTTTGTCAGACTTGTCAACGCAGTGGTATCATCATGATGCTTCATTGCCTCGTCATTGAGGTTTACTTTCAGCGTTCTGGCGACTGCTTTGAGAAAGGGGAAAGTAGCCAGATATCGATTCCTGGCATTTTCATTCGTTGTCACACCATCGATACCAGAAACTCCTCGTTGATGTCCAGATTCACGGTCGACTCTAAAGCCAGATCGCATGCAATGCTGCAAAACGGCTTGGTTGGTTTCCTAACAACAAAATTTCCACTTACAAACTCTCTGTGAACTTCTGGCACTTTTTCAGGCAGGCGTAGCATTTCTTCTAGGTAGTTAAGCGCAGCTGCGGCATATTTATGGTTTCTAGATGCGAAGAAAATCGGAATAGTCTCTTTTATGGCGTTTAAGTGTGATCCCCACTACGCAGCTCTTTCAGCATAAAGATAGGCGTTTCCGGTACGGATGAGATCTAAATAGTTGATCCAGAGGCTATGATTCCTTATGGTAGATCTGGACTCGTTGTACTTCGAGAAAAGCGGAGCAGTGCTGTCCAACGCATCTCCTATCGGTTTACATGCTTCAGAACTAGTTGTACCAACATGGTGTACCTTACGAAAGACAACTGACACCCCCTAAAATCGTTGTTGCCGGAATCCTTACCTTTAGCTAGATCAGATAAATATCCTAAATCCTTTCATTTCATGTCGTAGTTTTCAGTACTTTATGCAATAGTCAGGGATCCAAGACTCGCTATCGTTCAAAAAAAGAGAGGGGGTGGCTCACATCAGCCGCAGTCGGTTTGAGCATGGATGCCGGCGTAATCTAAGGTGCTTAAAACGAATATCGGGGTGCACATGCTCGCAGTAATGCAGAACTTGACGATTTTAACCTGTAAGGAGAAATTCGCCTTTTATGGCTAAGTACTTTATACAACTAAAACCCGATATGTAAGATGCTTCACTTTTTTTTTACTGCTGTGGAAACCAAATTCACGAATGCGATCGCAGAACGAGGCATCGGTTGTTTTTTTTTTCTCCTGGTTAAAAACACTAGTTGTATAGAATGTAAATACATGATTTTATTCATAAAAGAGGGATCTATCGTTCGGTGAGATAAAAATTATAGGTTGTATTGAAAATATTTCGAGTAAAACGCCACTATTCAGAATTCTTTTTTTTGGGGGGGGGATTTTCTTGTTCACACAATTATATATTCATGTAGGTTCCAAGTCTAGACTTTGTTTTTATTACAGCGCGTAAAGGACATTCTGACGGTTCGAATGATGTGCAGTTTGATTCGTTCTCACTTTTTTTTAACAGCTAAAAAAAATTAAAAAAAACTTGGTCATTGTAGGCTAATTTATGAAAGCTATGACATTATTTAGAAAACATAAATAGTTGCTCAAGAATTAAGATTTTTTTGAAAAGAGGCACATATTTTGACACGTAATGACGAGCAAAATTCAAATAAACCATAAGAAATATGCTTATGCAGGCAAAAATTTCAGAAAAACCGAAAAAACTAAGAAAAAGTATGTTAAAAAACCTTGTTTTTAAAATTGAGTAGGGGTTAATTAAAACAATAAAGATTGTGGGGAAAAACTAAAAACACCCCGTGAAAGTACTTGTTCGTAGAATTCAGAATTAGTCAAGTTTATAAAGTTTTCGGTTTATTCTACCGTGTAAAAAAAATCAAGAGCGTGTGACGTCGTTATAGGCCAAATTTGACTTTACAGGCTAAAATGACCATGTTCTACTTGTGCAAACTTGTGCACCCCGATATTCGTTGTCTGCGCCCCAATTATCCTAGAATCCACCCTCAAACCAACTGCGGCTGATGTGAGCCACCCGCTCTCTTTTTTTGAAGGATAGCGAGCCTTGGATCACTGACTAATAACTATCAGAACAAAAACTAGGTTGACTTAAGTCGTTGAAAACAAACAAATGCATGCACATACACGTGATACGATGGTTGCAATTAGGAGTGCAGAGAATCTCGCATTATAAATATATATATATATATATATATATATATATATATATATATATATATATATATATATATATATATATATATATATATATATATATATATATATATATATATATATGTATCTGTATATATTATTTTCAGTATTTAGCGGTTGCCCTTTCCTAACTTATTAATAATTTAAAATGGCTAACAGAATAAAGATCTCGCATTATAATCTCGCATTATAAATATATATATATATATATATATATATATATATATATATATATATATATATATATATATATATATATATATATATATATATATATATATATATATATATATATATATATATATATATATATATATATATATATATATATATATATATATATATATATATATATATATATATATATATATATATATATATATATGTATCTGTATATATTATTTTCAGTATTTAGCGGTTGCCCTTTCCTAACTTATTAATAATTTAAAATGGCTAACAGAATAAAGATTAGGTTGGCTTAAGTAGTTGAAAACCACTTATGTGCATGCACACATACAAATGATACGATGGTCACGATTAGGACTTCGGAGTATCTGCGATGCATAACATTGCATACTTGTATGTAGGAGTATATTCAAAATTCATTTTCTTAGAGTAGTCGATCTTAATTTGAAGGGGTAGTGTGTAGCTAAGTTAGGGTGTAGTTTGCACACAGTTTTCCTTTTCAAATAGCAGTTTTTATTATTTTTTCAGAAAGCTTTCCTTCTTATAACAGCATTTTTTCATTAACTCTTTATTCTAGTCCACTTTAATGGATGAATTGATGATACTTTTCTTTTCTTGTGGCGTTTGCAAATATACTAGAACTAGAAACACGAAAACATAATCCAGCGAGTTTTTCTTGTTTTCCAACTGCTTTTAGAACCAGCCTTGTCCTTTTACGAGCTAATAAACTTAGAAATACAAACTCGAGTCCCTGTTTCCCTCTGATTGCCACGCAGCAGATTCTTTTTTAATGGATAGGATTTTCTTCTAAGTTTCAAAAGAGAGCAGCATGGACAATTTAATTAAGAGCTGTTCTTGCGGCAAGGAAAGCTTTTCGTGGAAGAATATGGAAAAACTCCATGTAAGCCTGGGAAAGTGAGTGGGAATGTAAATACGACAACACTTGAAAAGCAGTAAAATCGTGGAAAGCTTCTACTAAGTAACTTGGTCTTCGCGAAAAGATGAGAGTTCTCTACATCGAAGTAATGATGAATCTTGCATTTCTTAATGTTTACAAAACTGATTCTTTTCTCTTTTAGAAAGATGACCAAAGAAAAAAGCTAGCTTTCTTTAGTTCTAAACTAAAGCTTAAACAAAGGTAGTACATATACCGGATCTGAGTTTTGACTTTTCTACTCCCGAAAATTATAAATCAAAAGATGCTGTTATAAGAAGGAAAACTTTGTAGAAAAGACCAGAAAACTACGGGAATAAAAAGGAAACGTTTACTTTTTAAATAAACAGTGGTGTTTAAGTTATATCACTAATTTACCTAAGCACCACCTCCTCAAGGTAAGGTTGGCTACTCTTAGAAATAGAGTTTTGAGTGTATTCCTAACAGATTCTCTGCACTTCTAGTCGCAACCACTGTATCTTGTGTGTGTGTGGATGTGCATGCATTTATAATACATAAGTGGTTTTCAACCCCTATATTTTCACCAAGTATCTTTGAGAAATTGCAAATAAAAAACAGAATTATTTATGAAATACCGCCCTACAGGAAATATATCGAGGTTTTATAGAACTGAAAACACTAAAAGTATTTCGGGTGTACTGTCAATGCAACATAAACAAAATAAACAACATAAACAATGCAACATAAACAAAATGCAACATAAACAAAATTACTGCATTATTGCATTTTTTCCAGCAGCAAACTTGTGAAGAAAATTTTGAATCTCTTGCAGGAAAGCATAGTTTTCTTATATTTTTTTCTAGGACCTGAGCATTTTAGGCGAACAAGAGAATTTTTTTAATTCAGATGCGCAGCGACCTGTCCATGCCCTCAAAAAACGGCCCTGTTTGTAATGCCAAAATTACTAACCGATTCATATAAATCTTGTCGGAGTTGGAGAAGTAATACCCTAAATGCAAAAACTTTGCTTAGCTACCAACTAACGCCCCTGAAACGGTCCAGTGTCCTACTAGCCCAGAGAAAAAAATACACCTGTGTTTCAACCTTTTTTCTGCAATCCCGAAAATATGTTTTCTTAATTAACTTTTATGTTAAATATAAATAGCATTTAATACTCCTGAATCAGTTTCAAATTTGAATAAATCACTTTTTCAACAGACAGTTTTTTAAAATTCGCCTTTCAGATTTTCTGACTAAGATGACTGGGTTGGGGAGTATTCAAGATTGGATTACAAGCCCTTTGTTCAAGGTTTTTGACCATGAATGACTTTAATGGTAAGCTGTTCTTGCTTCCCAGCCTATTCACTCTGGAAATACTGCAAAAAAGTCTAATTTTTAGCGTCACAAGCCTCTTTACGATAGCGACATCAAGACGAATTACACAAAACATTTGGATGTAAGCATTGGCTACCAAATGAGCTCTCAAAAACCTCTTTGCAACGATTCAGTGCCACCCTAGCTCTGGAGCACAGTTCATATAATTATCCAGTAAGCTTATCGCAGATCATTTCTGGTCTTCGTTCTCGGTGCGAACAAAAAGCTCCTCCCACTTATTTCTGCATTAGCGAGAATGCGGTCTAGTCTGTTTCCGATTGTTTCCAACAAATTGCATTATTCTTAATAGCGGGTTTCCACTTGTTTCCGATTAGATCAGTCTGACTTGTCTACCCGTGAAAAGATCTGACTTAGCTTATGTTTATATCTGCAAAAACACTTCCGGAGCACTCGCACCCCGGTCCGGGTTTTTATAATGGGTGAGATAGAGAATAATCATACTGGATAATTATATGAACTGTGCTCTGGAGAAATAAAATAAAATACACTTCAGTGTTTCAAGCTCTTTTTCGTAATTCTCGAAGAATTGTTTTTGTTATTAACTTTTACTTGTAATATAAAGCCTAAATAACAGTCGCAATTTCTGAACCAAATTAAATAAATGTTTTTCTTAAGCAATTACGATGGTGTTATCAATACAGATCATAGGCAGTGCAATAGCGCTGCCTATGTAAAGAACGATGTGGGCAAAGTGTATTATTATTTTTTTTTTTCGTGGTTTTAGACCAGGGCACTTCGTATAGAAGGAGTTGTCGTAGAAACTTCAAAAAAGGGCTCATTCGATTGGAAATTGGAGTGGCTAGTGCCCTTTTTAATAGTCGAAAGTGATTGGAGGGCAACTAGCCCCCCCCCACGCCCAGCAGTCCCCCAAACACATCTAATCAAAATTTTGAGATAGCCATTTTGTTCAGCGTAGTTGATTTTCAAGTAGAAATTATGTTTTTGAGGAGGACACTCCCCCACAGCCTTCAGGGCAAGGGTTGTAAGTTATGCCCTGGGGGCATAAAAGGTTTTTATAGAACGCGTTGTCGTAGAAACTTCAAAAAAGGCTCATTCGATTGGAAATTCAAAGGGCTAGTGCCCTTTTAAATAGTCGAAAGTGATTGGAGGGCAACTAACCCCCCTCTCACGCCCACCATCTCCCCTAAGACATGCAATCAAAATTTTGAGATAGCCATTTTTTTCAACGTAGTTGAAAGTTCTGGATATTATGTCGTTAAGTATGATAAACTCCCCACTCTGAAAAAAATTCTTTTAAATATTTTCAATTTTATAACTTTAAGAAATCAAAAGTTAATCAAGATTTTAAGGAATGGATATCAGCATATGTATATTATACTGAAAATGCACATTTATTTCAGTAAATTCATTTGAATTTTTTTCAGTAATGTACAGATTATATTATTTCTTTTAGAAAGCATAGGGTTTAAAACCCAACTCAGATTAATTTCTGCTCGTTTTGAGTTTGACTTATCTTAATTTTTTTTTGTTTGGGTTTTCATTTATTTATTGATACTGATTTGTGGTAGTGGTATGCTTGGTAGATTATTTGATTCTATTTTCTGGAAAAAGTTTTCTAAATTAATTTATAAGAAAGTCCGTGGTTGTAAGCGAGAGCTTTCAAATTAGCCATTATATATTTTAATATCATCTTGCAGTAGCTTGGTAGTCTTGCTGGAGAAAAAGGAGATATATCACTAACAACAAAAGCACGAAGAACAACAGGGAAATCTTTTTGCAAGACAGTGGAGATAATTTGAATGAATATTTCTTCGTGCTTTTGTTGTTTGTTATGGAAAGGCAGTGTGGCCTTCATCGCTATTTTAGACATATCACTACTACCCAGGCAAAAGGAATGATTGTCCTCGTGTTTCAGGATAGGGGGCTCCAGGTAATTCAAGACAGGGGGTGATTCCAGGTTATTTCATTTCAATGCGCCATCATTTCTGTGGGAGTTTCAAGATTCTTAAAATTTTGTTTCGTAATTAACTTTCACCACTAAGGTAAATCTGTGTAATAGCTATCATTCCTAAATTATTTCTCAATGAAAAAATTTCCCGTTAAACAGTTTTTTTTCTAAAAACAGTTTTTTAGACTTTCGGTTACTATGGTATGTAGTTCACCCTTTACTAGGTTGACGTTATTGCTACAGTCGCAACTAAGGTTGACTAACTCTTCGCACTTCTAAGGTAAAGAAAAGGAGATAGAAATTACTTGAGGGCAATAAGAGGAGGTTTAAGAGGGAAATTCAATATAATACGGTGTCTTGTAGAAAAGTTTACAATGGCTTCAATCAAAAAGTTGTCTCAAAATCAATCCCTATGATTTGTCGTAGAGTTTTAAAATAGAGCCTCAAACTCAGAAAAAGGCATAAAATAAACTTTAAATAAAACACAGAGTGCCCCTCTCAATCTCCCACTCTTTACTCTAACCTTGACTTATTTCCCCAATACTTTCAAACCGAATGCTCTAAAACAAGGTCAATTGAAATGGGATAAAAAGCTCCTTTTTTCACAGTGCTTCAAGAATGGAGGGGTTATTTTTGTGTCTTTGTGTATAATAATTGAGTTTTCTGACCAAATGTTGTGAAAACACTTCTAACTATCAACCGGCTATATTTGCTGCACTCAAAAATATCTTCAATAAAGCACTAATGAAACTTTAGCACACTGATTGGAGAATAGAGAACAGCCCCCTCGCATAAGTAATATCTTTTTTAAGTTTCGTTGTTACTCTTTGCTTTCATTTGGAAAAAACAAAACTTTTTTTTTTACTTAATCCTAATATAGAATAACAATACTGGTGAAACTTCAAGAACGATTTTGACTGTATCATTTAATAAACGTAAATAAGTATTTAAATATATCAATTCACATTTGATTTTTATTTTCCTTGGAAATGGAAAAACATCTTCAATACGTAAGAAAATTGTTGGAACTAGCCTCTTTATAACATTATCAAACAGTTCGTGGTACCGAACTGTAAGTAAGGAGTGACCAGGATCAATAGTAACCGAAACTCTAAAAAAAAAAGAATGATACCAGTAGATACATCAAAAGAATCGGATTTTTATGCTGACTTCAAATATATAAGTTTCATCAAGTTTAGTCTTACCTCAAAAGTCATCAAAAGTTACGAGCCTGAAAAAATTGCCTTATTTTTGAAAAAAAGAAGAAACACCCCTAAAAGTGATAGAACCTTAATGGAAACCAAACCATCAGATTCAGCGTAACAGAAAACCCTACTGTAGATTTTTCAAGCTCCTATCTGCAAAAATGTTGAATTTTGTATTTTTTTTTTTTGCCAGAAAAAAGGTCACAGAGGCGTGTTTTTTTTTCTCGGGGGTGATCGTAGCAATCCAGTATTCCTAGAATATCGTGAGAGGGCTCATTCGAACGGAAATTAAAAGTTCTAGTGCCCTTTTTAAGTGACCAAAAACATTGGAGGGCAACATAGCCCCCTTCTACGCTCATTTTTTCCCCAAACTCACCCATTCAAAATTTTGAGACTACCATTTTGTTCAGCATAGTCGAAAATCTAATAATTATGTCTTTGAGAATGACTTAATTTCACAGTTCCCGGAGGAAGGGCTGCAAGTTATGAACTTTGCCCATTATTTACATATAGAATTGGTTATTGGGAAGTATACAGACATTTTCAGGAAGAATTTTTTTCTGGTGGGGGGGGGGCTGGTGGTGGGGGATGGAGGATGTTTCCTTAGGGAAAGGGACATTTCTATGAAGGGGGTGCCGGATTTCTCTGCATTATTTAAAAAACGATCACAAATTAAATAAAAAACAAACATGTTTTGTTTCAACTGAAAGTAAGAGCAACATTAAAACTTAAAACGTACAGAAATATTTTACGTATATGAGGGGGTTCGCCCCTTTAGTCAATACCTCGCTCTTTACGCTAAATTTGTTTTTAGTACTTTCAAAAGAGTTGTCTATTCTAATTAAACGGCCTTTGTGATTTAGGGATCTGTGATTCGAACAAAATTCGAACTTTAGCATAAAGAGTGAGGTATTCACTAGGGGCGAACCCCCTCATATACGTAATAATTTCTGTTCGTTTTAAGTTTTAATACTGCTTCTTACTTTCAGTTGAATTTTTTTTTATTTAATCTTTTTTTTTAATCGTTATCCAAAGGACGATAATTAGAACACTATCGCTTGTGACCTTTATGCATGTTGCATTAGCTGTTTCTTAAAAAGAATTCATTCTGTGGTAGAGAGTGAAAGAATAGCTAATGATAGGAACTTATAATAATTCCAAGAGTGATGGGGTTATTTATTATTCTAGAAGGGTGACAGGTTCTTAAAAAAGAAAGAGCTCTACAAAAAGAAAATGATCCATGATAAGAATGAATGATCTATGAGATGTAGCCAGAATAATGCATAAACTATATAGGGCTAAAGGTTTTATTTACGTAGAGCTGAGTTTCACAAAGATATGTAGAATGAATCGGGTTATAACATTAAAACGAGATAGATATACAGTTGATGACAAAAAGCGGAACAGAAAATCTGGAATTCATGTATACAAAGTGGTAGATCTATATAGAGCGGTTACAGATGTTCTGGGACTTAGAAAGCTTGCATGCATTAAGTGTTCGACGCTGCGGCTTGAGCTTTTTCCTTACCAGGACCAAAGAGCACTGAACACTTAAAAGAGTGGAGACTGGAAGTATCAGTGGTCTCAACGGGAGGGGACCTTACCTTCTTAAAAAATAATTTTCTTTGGTATTTTCATTGAAAAACGCCCCCTTTTTATTTTTTTATTGAAAATTAACTAAAATTGCCCCTCTCCAATTAAACTGTGAAAAAACTACCAGTGTCATATAACATTTAGTGGTTTTGTTCATTGTCAGCCTAAACAAAACTATAGAATGCTTGTCTGTCACGTTTTTAAAATTTATGGGAAGGCAATGAAAGTAGAATTTTTCACCACTAGGCCCACCAGCCTATAGTCAACTAGCCTACTGAACCTGCCACGATTTTATTCAATCTAACCTAGACCTAATTTCTTCTGAGTGGATTTTGACTTAAATTTATTCTTTAGAAAAAGCAGATTAATTATATCTCTTACAGAGAAATGTAAGCTTTATTCCTATAATACTGAAGATTAATAGTACAGAATATCGAATTTTCTTTAAAATTTCTTACTTTTCCAGTAAATTCACCAGACGCTACATTGCTTGTGGTTTAGCTAGCAGTTTTAATTCCTATCTCCCCATGTTAAATCGCTGAAGATCCAGCTCTTATAAATCTCCCATTCTCTTTGACCAGTACGACAGTCAGTGCTTATTCAATATACTGCATTTCATAAGCCCATTTTAATCAGTTGATTAATTGACACTGAGAAAGTATTTTGCACATCAATAGGTCTACATGGACGAAGTGTAATGCAGCGAAGCTTAAGCAGTAAAATAGAAAAGGAAAATTTTCAGTGAAAACTATTTACGACCAGAAAACTGTTACCAACAATAATTAGTTCTTTTTTTCAATTTTTTTTTTTTTTAAATTGCTGGTAGATCTTGAACAAGAGATTTATAAATTTGAAGCATTAAAACAAGCCTTATAAGTTTACAAGTTCGCGAAATAAAGGTTAAATGTTGCTCTTTACTCTCATTTAAAAAAATTATTTAATTAAATCACAAAAAAAATCGAAGATATAAAGAAATTCATTGAAAAAAAAGCAGAGTGTTTTGGACAATATCAGGTACCCATCAAATCAATAAGATTTGAGCTGTATCTGATTAAAATATTTGGACCAATAAAAAATACACAGAAAATCAGCCAAGCTCATTACTTCGTTACACGAAACATTAACCTCTAAAATGACTAATTAACTATTATAAAAGCATAAAATACCATATTAAGTAATGTTAATAAGGAAATATTTTAAAATATATGTTCAAATTGAAAATGCCATCCAACGAATACCAAATTTTTCATAAGCATTTAAAAAATAAAAGTTTCAACTTATCCAACTTTAGGTGTAACTTTACGGATAAATTGAATACTCTCTCTTGAATACTCTATAGCAAAAATTTGTATAGTGATTAATATAATTTTTTTTTTTTTTTTTTTTTACTGTTTTATAAGTTAAACCCTACAAAAAATACTTTGAATCTATTTAAGGCTATTACTTAAACTTTGTTGGTGGCTATAAAATAAAAGTTCAAAATAGGGATAAAATCCTTTTTAATAGACAGTGTATAGGAAATTCAGAAAAAATACCAGATATTTCGGTCACATATACAGTGACCGTCATCAGTAGTAAAACTAAACTAAAACAATTTAAAACAAAATTTTATATACGAAATCAAATAAAAATACATATTGTTTAATTCTCTAATTGTTTTCAAAGCAAAGGCGGAAGCTAGCCTCTTTGACCTTCTTGGATTCGGTTCATTAGCGTTCAATGATATAACATTTGGACAAAGTCAACATTCGGTGAATTGAGCTTTACTCTGTTAGATTTTAATAAATTATCATAGATAGAGTTCAGCCCAAATTCACCTGCCTAAATTCAAAGTAATATTCTTGAACAAGATTTTCTTTATTTCAAGAGTTTCACGAAAATTTTGCTTTAAACCCCGATTCCTAGAAATCAAAGAGACATTCTCGAAAAAAATAAAATGGTCTGGAAAATCAAAAATATGTTCTGAAAGGGCTGAAGTAAAATCTTCAGACTTATAATCTTGCCTTAAAGCCGAAGAAATAGAATCTTTATGTTGTAATAATCTCATTTCCAAACTCTGGTTAGTACGTCCCACATATGAGCTTCCATAAGTACATGGGATCTGATAAACCCCACTTTGTTGCCCCTATGAAGTTGGTGGCTGAGAAGATTTTTTTTTACCACAGCATAAATTTTTTATCAATTTAAATTCTTGAAATGAGGGATAGTCCTAGTAACTTCCATCATCGTATAACTATCATGCGTTTTATTGTCTGAATAAAACAGCTCGTGGTATCGAACTGTTAGTAAAAGTGACTTTGGCTAATAGTGACCCCCAAAGTAAGTAAGCTACCCACCTAAAGCTACGACTCTGCGAATATTAGCCTGATTCGCTATAAAACGGGAAACACCCCCCAGAAAGGCTAGTAAGGTTGACCAAAAATAGAACTTTCACATTAATTCCTACATACTTTCTATTCAAACTTCAAGACATATCACAATCTATCTTTTAACTTTTTAATTACCCGGAGTTTCTAGCGAGCAAACTTAAAAAATTCTAAGTTTTTTGGTAACACTTTCTAGCACCCTTTCTAAAACTTTATTTCATTTTCAGGCCATTGATTTCTGAAGAGGATCCACTTTTGGCAGCCGCTCTTTTGGCAGCTCAAGCAGAAGATGAAGAAAATCTTTATGATGGCTATCAGCAAGATGACGATGGTATGTGCTTTTTTAAAGTCAATTTTATCATTTTTCATTAAGGAACAGAAAATATTCCAGCTTCCAAGATATTTTTATTGGCAAAATGATTGAACATGAAAATAATTATACGGTGTACTCGCTCTGAAGATCTTTCCATGGAGGAAGTTTCCTTGGGGGAAGGGAATTTTCTATGAAGGGGGCACCGGATTTCCCAGCATTGTTAAAAAACGATCAGAAATTAAATAAAAAAAAACAAGTGTTTTCAACTGAAAGTAAGGAGCAATATTAAAACTTAAAACGAACAGAAATTATTACGTATATGAATGGGTTCTCCCCCTAGTCAATACCTCACTCTTTACGCTAAGTTTTTTTTAGTACTTTCCAAAGAGCTATCTATTCTAATTAGCCGGCCTTTGTTATTCAGGGGTTTGTGATTCGAACAAAATTCGAACTTTAGCGTAAAGAGTAAGGTATTGATTGGGGGGGGGACCTCCCTAATATACGTAATAAAAACATACGAATATAGAAGTTCGTTACGTAAGTTACGTCAGAACAAAATTTCAAGAAAGCCATTTAGCCAATAAAAGTAAAATTAATATGCAAATTTCGTTTATAATATTCATGTACGGTGAGCCAAAATCAAAGCTACATTAATTCAAAAACGTTCAGAAATTAAATAAAAAACAAGTTTCTTTTATCAAACGTTACCACGTAGTTCGTTACCACGAACTGTAAGTAAGGAGCGATCCGGCTCAATAGTAGCCGAAAGTCTAAAAAACGGAATTTTGGTACCAATAGGTATATCAAAAGAATTGGCCTATGTTGCTGATTTCAAATATATAAGTTTCATTAAGTTTAGTCTAACCCACCAAAGGCTACGAGCCTGAGAAAATTTGCAAGATTTTCCAAAAAAGGAGAAAAAATAATCTAAAGATCATAGAATGTTATTGAAAATGACATAATCAGATTCAGCGTGTCAGAGAACCCTACTGTACAGGTTTCAAGCTCCTATCTGAAAAAAAACGTGGATTTTGCATTTTTGCCAGATGAAGGATCAGGGATGCTTGTTTATTTGTTTTGTTTTTTTTTTCTCCCAGTCAATACCTCACTCTTTACGCTAATTTTTTTTTTAGTACTTTCAAAAGAGCTGTCTATTCTAATTAACCAGCCTTTGTGATTCAGGGGTTTGTGATTCGAACAAAATTCGAACTTTAGGGTAAAGAGTAAGGTATTGATTAGGGGGGGGGGACATTAAAACTTAAAACGAACAGAAATCATTCCGTATATGAAACGGGCAGTCCCCTCCTCAACGCCTCGCTCTTTACGCTACATTTTTTTAATGCTTTAAAAAATAAAGTTGTGAGACAGAGTCAAACTTTAGCCTAAAGAGCGAGGCGTTGAGGAGTGGACCGCCCCTTTCATATACGGAATAATTTCTGTTCGTTTTAGGTTTTAATGTCGGTCCTTACTTTCAGTTACAAAAAAACTTGTTTTTTTATTTAATTTCTGAAAATTTTTCAAATAATGCAGCTTTGATTTTGATTTTAATTCAATTTAATTTTATTTTTTTTATTTTCATTAAAGTTCTAAGACTTTTAGGGGTTGTTTCCCCCTTTTTTCGAATATAAGGCAAATTGTCATTGGCAGCACGCTAGGGCTGCCTACGTAAAAAACGATGTGGGCACAATGTGTTTTTTTTTGGTTCTCCATACCCGGGCACTTCGTATCGAAGGAGTTGTTGTAGATACCTTAAAAAGGGCTCATTCGATTGGAAATTATAGTGACTAGTGCCCTTTTTAATAGTCGAACGTGATTGGACGGAACCTAGCCCCCCCCCCACGGCCCGCCTTCCCCCCCACACACCCAAAAGAAAGGTAGTGGGAGCCCTTTTGTTCAGCGTAGTTGATTTCCAGATAGAAAATATGTTTTTGAGGAGGACTCTCCCCCCCCAACCCTCGGGGCAAGGGTTGTAAGTTATGCCGTGGGGGCATATAAGGTTTTTATAGAAGGTGTTGTCGTAGAAACTTCAAAAAATGCTCATTTGATTGGAAATTCAAAGAGCTAGGGCCCTTTTTAATAGTCGAAAGTGATTGGAAGCAACTAGCCCCCCACACCCACCATTCCCCTAAACACATCCAATCAAAATTTTGAGACAGCCATTTTGTTCAGGGTAGTTGAAAGTTTTGGAAATTAGGTCTTTAAGGACGACAACTCCTCCCCCCACAGCCCTCAGGGCAAGGGTTGTAAGCTATGCCCTGGGGGCATATAAAGTTTTTATTGAAAGCTTTGTCGTAGAACTTCAAAAGGTCTCATTCAATTGGAAATTGAAAGGGCTAGTGCCTTTTTTCATAGTTGAAAGTGATTGGATAGCGACTAACGCCCCTCTCACGCCAACCATTTTCCCAACAAATCGACTTAAAATTTTAAGATATAAGTTTTGTTCAACGTAGTTGAAAGTTCTGGAAATTAGGTCATTAAATTGGAAATTGAAAGGGCTAGTGTGTTTTTTAATAGTTTAAAGTAATTGGATAGCGACTAAAGCCCCTCTCACGCCCACCATTTTCCAAAACACATCCAATCAAAATTTTGAGATATCCATTTTGTTCAACGTTGTTGAACGTTCTGGAAATTAGGTCTTTTAGGACGATAACCCCTTCAGAGCCATCAGTGCTAGGGATGTAAGTTAAGGTTATAAGGTTTATATAGAAAGTTGTTGCATAAATCATAGGCAGCGCGATCACGCTGCCTAAGTACGCTGCACTCGAGAACGAGACAAGAAACGGGGACTAAGTAAAGAGGAGGACACTCCCCACAGTCCTCAGGGCAAGGGTTTTAAGTTATGCCCTGGGGGTATATAAGAACGATGTTGGCACAATGTATTATTTATAGTTTTTATTCTTTAGAGCAGGGCACTTCGTATCGAAGACGTTGTAGAAACTTCGAAAAGCGCTCATTCAATTGGAAATTGAAGTGGCTTGTGCCCTTTTTAATAGTCGAAAGTGATTGAAAGTTAACTAACACCCCTTCCACGCCCACCATTTCCCAAAACACATCTAATGAAAATTTTGAGATAACCATTTTGTTCAGTGTAGTTGATTTCCAGATAGAAATTACGTTTTTGAGGACAGTCCCCCTTAGAGCAAGGGTTGTAAGTTATGCCTTGGGGGCATATAAGGTTTCTTATAGAAGGCTTTGTCGTAGAAACTTTGAAAAAGGCTCATTCGATTGGAAATTCAAAGGGCTAGTGCCCTTTTAATTAGTCGAAAGTTATTTGAGGGCAACTAACCCGCCTCTCACGCCCATCATACTCAAACACATCTAATCAAAACTTTGAGATAGCCATTTTATTCAACGTAGTTTTAAGTTCTTGAAATTAGGTCTTTGAGGATGACAACCCCCCCCCCGCCATCAGGGCAAGGGTTGTAAATTATGTCCAGGGGGACATATAAGGTTTTTATATAATTCGTTGTCGTAGAAGCTTCAAAAAGGGCTCATTGGATTGGAAATTCAAATGCCTAGTACCCTTTTTAATAGTCGAAAGTGATTGGAAAGCAACTAACACCCCTTCCAAGCCCACCATTTCCTCAAACACAAAAAATAAAGATTTTGAGGTAGCCATTTTGTTCCACGCAGTTCAAAATTCAGGAAATTATACCTTTGAGCAGGATAGTTTCCCCACAGTCCTTAGGGCAAGGGTTATAAGTTATGCCCTGGGGTTATATAAGGTTTTTATTGAAATTTTTGTCGTAGAAACTTGAAAAAAAGCTCATTTGATTGAAAATTCAAAGGGCTAGTGCCCTTTTTAATAGTCGAAAGTTATTTGAAGGCAACTAACCCCCCTCTGACGGCCATATTTTCTCCAAATACATCCAATCAATATTTTAGATAGCCATTTTGTTCAGCGTAGTTGATTTGCAGACAGAAAATAAGTTTTTGAGGAGGACACTCCCCCACAACCCTCAGGGCAAGAGTTTTAAGCTATGCCCTGGGGGCATATAAGGATTATTATAGAAGGCGTTGTCTTAGAAACTCCAAAACAGGCTCATTCGATTGGAAATGCAAATGACTAGTGCCCTTTTTAATAGTCGAAAGTGATTGGATGGCAACTATCCCCCCCCCAAGCCCATCATTCCCCCAAACACATCCAATAAAAATTTTGAGATGGCCATTTTGTTCAGCGTAGTTGATTTTCAGATAGAAAATATGTTTTTGAGCAGGACACTCCCCCACAACCCTCAGGGAAAGGGTTTCAAGTTGTGCCCTGGGTGCATATAAGGTTTTTATAGAAGGCGTTGTGGTAGAAACTTCAAAAGGGGCTCATTTGATTGGAAATTCAAAGTGCTAGTGCCCTTTTTAATAGTCGAAAGTGATAGGAGGGCAACTAGCCCCCCACCCCACGCCTATCATTCCCCCAAACACATCCAAACAAAATTTTTAGATAGCCATTCTATTCAACGTAGTTGAAAGCTTCGGAAATTAGGTCTTTAGGGATGAAAACCCCTCCCCCCACAGCCCTCAGGATAAGGGATGTAAGTTATGTCCTGGGGGCATATAAAGTTTTATTGAAAGCCTTGTCGTAGAAACTTCAAAAGGGCTCATTCAATTGGAAATGGGGAAGGGCTAGTCCCTTTTTAATAGTTGAAAGTGATTAGATAGCGACTAACGCCCCTCTCAAGCCCACCATTTTCCAAAACATATCGAATTAAATTTTTGAGACATCCATTTTGTTCAACGTAGTTGAAAGTTCTGGAAATTTTGTCTTTTAGGATGATAACCCCCTCAGAGCCCTCAGTGCAAGGGTTGTAAGTTATGCCCTGGGGGCGTATAAAGTTTTTATTGAAAGCGTTGTCGTAGAAACTTCATAAGGGCTCATTCAATTGGAAATTGAAAGGGCTTGTGATTTTTTTAATAGTTGAAAGTGATTGGATAGCGACTAACGCCCCTCGCATGGCCACCATTGTCCCAAAGACATCCAATCAAAATTTTGAGATAGCCATTTTGTTCAACGTTGTTGAAAGCTCTGGAAATTAGGTCTTTTAGGATGATAACCCCCTCAGAGCCCTCAGTACAAAGGTTGTAAGTTATTCCCTAGGGGCATATAAGGTTTACATAGAAATTTGTTGTATATGATTTATAGAATAGATTTTAGTCTTCCTCAAATCCAGTTTTTATTTACAAGATATTCTACCTATTCATGAGGTAGAAGCTTTGTGAGTCGCTGACTGGACGCTGGTCTTCTTCATTATTCATCAACAGAAGTAGAAATCTGGTAAAAACGAAATGGCTGTGGCATTTCAGAATTCTTGCAGAATAGTTGAAATATCTAAGAGCTATGTTTATCTAACAGAATTAATTATCAAAATTAATATTATTTTTATTCCTCAAAAATTACTGTAAACAAAACTTCGAATAAACTCCTTCAGGCAAACTTCTGAAGTATATTAAAACTGCAGGATGTGGCTATAGTTATCGTGAATGAAAATCAACATATCCATTCTGTATGGACTGAGGCCATTTCTTTCCTAGGTGACTATCATAGTCACTATCAGGCCAAACACAAAAAATAGTCTTTCTGTAGTCAAACTAGTCTCAGGAACAGACAATAACTTGCTGGCAAATGCGGCGACGTAGGAAATTTCATCGCGATTTTGCTTTGGAACAGAAGAACGTTGCTGTCACCGTCTTCTCCGGTTTCTTCCTATGTCTTAAAAAAGGCTAAAGTATAGTGCAACTTGATTCCTGATCGGTTCCAGCTTTTTCCGATTCACTACTCATTTTTAAGACAATTTCCTTATTCACTTTTTCTGCCTACTTTTGTTTTGGCAATGTTTCTTCAAACTAAAAAAAAAAAAAATCATTTTTTCACACGACCTCTTTTCCACACCACCCAGGAGGTAGAGGTCAAGGCGCTTTTTTTTTATAGAGGTATCGCCATAAGCCACTAATCCTCTGATTAATTTTCTTGAAAAATAATTATTGAAAATTTCAAAAATTGTTTTTAATGAAAATTAAAATAAAACAGGTTCTTACTAAGCCAAATTTAATGAATTTATATTTAAAAAAAAATATTTGGTCCACTAAGCCTCCTTTAGAGCCCGTGGTTTACATTTATAAAATTCACATATATTGTCTATTATATTTAAAAAAAAAAATCTTTTCCATACCATCCAAGAGGTAGAGATCTAGATACGTTTTTTTTTTAGAGGTTTCGGCAGTTTCTTTTGCTCGTTAAGATTAGTTAAATATTACTTGTTAATACTGCAAACAAGTGAGAAACTAGCAGCCGACTTACTAGTTGTCTACTATAGACACTAATCCTCTCTTTGATTTGTATTAATTATATTTAATCAAATTTAATATATATACATTTTGAAAAAGTATTGAGTATCTTCCGCTAATTTTCCCAGAGCCCAAGTTTTCCCATATGAAATAACTTTAAGAGGCAAGTTTATTTCTAAAATAATTTAAATAAAACACGTTACAATCAGTGTAATTTCAATAAGACATTCCAGTGTTCGAACGTTTTTAGATATTTTAAATGGCGGATCCGTGATATAGACCAAACTTTTTGAGCCTTATAGCAGTAAGATTTCTGAATGTGTATTAAAAGTCTTGTTCACTAAAAAAACATTGGGAATCATCCATGGGCGCCCATATGGGGGGCAGAAGGGGGGCTCCAGCCCCCCTGTCTGAACGATGCTGCCTTAAATTTTATATTTTTGTTTTGAGATTTCTATTATACATCATTGGAGGTTACGATTAGACCAGGTAAGCCCCCCTTCTGAAATTCAGCTTATGGGCGATCATGGTATCTTCCACTAAGCATACATTAAAACCCCATTTAGCAGTAATAAAAATTATCATTGTTAGCAGCAATTCTTATTAATTAAATTAATTATCTTAAACGTTGTAGTTGATTTACCTTGAAAGGTGTACAGATAATTTTGTCGCATCTATAATACTGACTACTTGATTTTCATTAATGATTGATGGGAATGCATGGTTGTGTTCTTACAAAATGCAAAATAATTCTTAAGGATCAGGAAAGGCTTTTAAAACATATAAAATACTTCTTAAAAAACATAAATGTTTTTACAAAAGTGTTCATGCAAAATAAGTATTATAAAAATACATCCACTAAGGCTACATCTTCTTTCTTAAGAAAATGAAAATAGATTCTTAAACAAGCTTCTTTTGGCTACCGAACGCACTTTTTCACATTCAGAATATATTGTACAAAATACACAATAAAACATTCACATGCAAGTCAAGACAAAATACATAATTTGATTGGTTTGTGGAAAGTGCAAGTACTCGAGATGCCTGTTCCCTGCAGTTTAAGGCCTGATAGCCGGCTGGTACCGATACGGCTGTGCCTGCTCGCTCAAGCTCTCTTTAAATTTTGAGATAGCCATTTTGTTCAGCGTAGTTGATTTCCTGATAGAAAATATGTTTTTGAGGAGGAAACTCCCCCACAACCCTCAGGGCAAGTGTTTTAAGTTATGCCCAGGGGGCATATAATGTTTTTGTAGAACGCGTTGTCGTAGAAACTTCAAAAAAAGCTCATTCGATTGGAAATTCAAAGGGCTAGTGTCCTTTTTAATAGTCGAAAATGATTGGCGGGCAACTAGCCCCCCCCCCACGCCCATCATTCCCCAAAACACAACCAAAAAAAATTTAGAGCGAGCCCATTTGTTCAGCGGAGTTGATTTACACACAGAAACTATTTTTTTGAGGAGGATACTCCGCCACAACCCTCAGGGCAACGGTTTTAAGTTATGCCCTGGGGGCAAATAAGGTTTTATAGAAGGCGTTGTCGTAGAAACTTCAGAAAAGAGCTCATTCGACTTGAAATTCATAAGGCTACTGCCCTTTTTAATAGTCGAAAGTGATTAGTAATATTTTTTGTTGTGTTGTTGTTTAGACCAGGGCACTTCGTATCGAAGGAGTTGTCGTGAGAACTTCGAAAAGGGCTCAATCGATCGAAAATAGAAAGGGCTGATGTCTATTTTTATAGTCAAAAGGAATTTGAGGGCAACTAGTCCCCCTTCTACGCCCTCCCTCCCACTTGCCCATTATGTTTAAAAACTAAATGCTGCTTTAAGATTAAATATAAATGCGCTGTGATAATGCTAATTCCCAACAAAGCATCTCAGCAGCATCCCAAGAACGAATGAGGGTATTATGTTCAAACTTTCGAGGCTACTTCTGCTCTTAAAATTTAACCAATCAAAATAGTGTAAGTGTATCAAAGCTAACAAAGAAAGTAAACAGATTTTTTTGCGAATGGTATCAAGTTTTCCGTTTCAGGTCAAATAGAGGAGGTATGAAACTAAGTTAAACAGTACTATTTGTATCCAGATTTTTAAAAGGGTGTATGTTGTTAAAAATTGCTGAAAATTTTTCTCCAGCATACAAATAGCAGGCCAAACTATAAAGTCTTAAAAAACGAAAAGATTTAAAGTGTTATTTTCTGTTTCCCTGAAAAGACTGTGTCAATATAAAACGAACAGAAATTAATAAAAAAGAACTTTTTCCACAAAATACGTTTTTTTCAAAAAAAAGTAAAGAACTCCATTAAACCAAAAATGAACAAAAACAGAATCAAATAATCTGCCAAGCATACAACTACCTCGGCCGAGTCCATTGATTTTGAATTCAAAATCAAGTATTTTGCAGGCATCAAGACACGGCTAATCAAACAGTTCGTGGTAACGAACTGTAAGTAAGGAGCGACCCGGCTCAATGGTAACCGAAACTCTAAAAAACGGAATTTTGGTACCAATAGATACATCAAAAGAAACAGATTTTAATTCTGAATTCAAACATATAAGTTTCATCAAGTTTAATATTACCCATAAAAAGTTACGCACCTGAAAAAATTTGGCTGATTTTCGAAAAAAGGGGGAAATACCCCCTAAAAGTTATAGAACCTTAATGAAATTCCCACCATCATATTCAGCGTATCAGAGAACCCTACTGTAGAGGTTTCAATCTCCTATCTACAAAAATGTGGAATTTTGCATTTTTTTGCCAGAAGAAAGATCACGGGTGCTTGTTTATTTGTTTGTTTTTTTTTTTTTTTTTTTTTCCCCGGGGGTAATTGTATTAACCCAGTGGTCCTAGAATATTGTAAGAGGGCTCATTGGAACGGAAACTAAAAGTCCTAGTGCCCTTTTTAAGTGGCCAAAAAAATGGAGGGCAACTGGGCCCCCTCCCACGCTCATTTTTTTCTCAAAGTCACCCAATTAAAATTTTGAGATAGCCATTTTGTTCCGCATAGTCAAAAATCTAATAAATATGTCTTTTACGATGACTTAATCCCCCACAGTTTCCAGGGGATGGCCTGCAAGTTATGAACTTTGCCCATTGCTTTACATATTGTATTGGTTATTGGGAAGTATACAGACATTTTCAGGAAGAATTTTTTTCTGGTGGGGGGGGGCTGAAGGAGGGGGTTACTCGGGAGAATCTTTCCATGGAGGAATATTCTTTGGGGTAAGGGATATTTCTATGAAGGGGGCGCCGGATTTCCAAGCATTATTTAAAAAACGATCAGAAATTAAATAAAAAAAACAAGTTTTTTCAACTGAAAGTAAGAAGCCACATTAGAACTTAAATGAACAGAAATTACTGCGTATATGAGGGGGTTCTCCCCCAAGTCAATACCTCGCTCTTTACGCTACAGTTTTTTAAGTGCTTTCAAAAGAGCTATCTATTCTAATTAAAAGGCCTTTGTGATTCAGGGGTTTGTGAATTAATTTTTTTTTTAACTTTTAACGTAAAGAGCGTGGTATTGACTAAGGGGAGAACCCCATCATATACGTAATAACATATACGTAATAAAAAAAAACAATAAAAAAAACAAGCGATACGGCGCAATAGTAATCGAAACTTTTAAAAACGGAGCTTTGATGTCAATAAATGTATCTAAAGAATGGGCTTATAATGCTGGTTCTAAATATATGAATTTTATTAAGTTTAGTATTACTCATCAAAGGCTACGAGCCTGAGAAAATTTACCTGATTTTTAAAAGAGGGGGAAACATCCCCTACAAGTGAAAAATTTTTAATGAAAATCACACCGTCAGATTCAGCGTATCAGAAAACCCTATTACATAGGTTTCAAGCTCATATCTGCAAAAATCTGCAACTTTGTATTTTTTGCCAGAAGAAAAATATACGAATATAGAAGTTCGTTACGTAAGTTAATTTGTAAATTACGTCAGAACTAAATTTAGAGACAGCCATTTAGCAAAAGAAAATGCCAATTTTGTTTACTTATTCAATGACGGTGAGCCAAAATAAAAGCTGCATTAACTAAAAAACGATCAGAAATTAAATAAAAAAAACAAGTTTTTTAAACTGAAAGTAAGGAGCGACATTAAAACTTAAAACGAACAGAAATTATTCCGTATATGAAAGGGCTGTCCCCTCCTCAACGCCTCGCTCTTTACGCTAAAATTTGACTCTGTCTCACAACTTTATTTTTTAAAACAATAAAAAAACTTTAGCGTAAAGAGCGAGGCGTTGAGGAGGGGACAGCCCCTTTCATATACGGAATAATTTCTGTTCGTTTTAAGTTTTAATGTCCCTCCTTACTTTCAGTTTAAAAAACTTGTTTTTTTGATTTAATTGTAGAAAAAGCCAAGACAGATAGTCCGAGTGCTTGAGAGGCAAATTTGGGATAAGCCCTTTTTAGGATTGTATAAAAATGATGTTATTTCATTTGTTATTTCGTGTAGTTTCCATTAAGATCGCTTGGCTTTTTGGGGGAGTTTTCCTTCTTTTTCAAAAATCGGCAAATTTTTTCCGGCTCTCAGCTTTTGATGGGTAACATAAAACTTAATGAAATTAGTATATTTGGAATCAGCATAAAAGCCAATTATTTTGATTTATTGATTATTATCAACATTCCTTTTTATAAATTTTGGCAGGGGCGTGGTTTGGGGGGGGGAAGGGGGACAGTTGCCTCCTCTTATAAAATGGAGAAAACAATTATTATACATCATATACTCCTTGAATATCCGGAAATGGACCCTGTCAAATCTAAATTTTTGGTCAACCTTCTTAAGACCATAGGCGGGCGTGCCTTGTTTGCCTCTCATTCCACGCAATCTAACGGTCCTATGTCCATTTTAAATTATTGGTCAACATGCCTGAGGCTCTAGGGAGGCATGCCTTTCCAAAAACTAACCTGACAAGTATGTGTCCAATAAGGGAGCCATGCTTAATCCCGCCCTTTACCCGTGCCGCAGCCATTTAAACATTTGCCTCTCAATTACTTGGACTATCTGTTTTGGCTTTTCTCTTTCTACAATTAGCCATGTCTTGATGCAACCTACTGCAAAATGCTTGATAACTTCAATTTAAAATCAACGGACTCGCTCCCCTCTCCCAATAAAAATGCTGCAGATTCGCCCCTGGGTTTCGGTTACTATTGGGTTGATTCGCTCCTTATTTACACTTAGTTACAACGAACTGTTCGAAATCTATCCTTTACAAATTATATTATACACAACAAGTTATAAAAGCCTTTTAAACTTAGCATAGTAGCAAATTACGGTACTGGTGTGTTATATGGGCTTTTAAAAGGAAAGCACTCACGAAAAACCCACCAGACGGGTCAATACAATAGACCGCCATAAATTAATGCAATGCAAAACATGGTTTTCATTGCGTTTACGATATTTAAACTGTTGTTTTGGGGGCTTTAGGGGGGGAGAAAGGTATCTAGGTTAGGTTACGTATTTAATATATGCTATGCTTTACCCCCCACCCCTAATGTGCAAATACATAGCCCAAATTTGTTTATAAACTATTATATATTCATCCTATTTTATTTTATAACTTGACTTTTTAGAAAGGCCCATATAATGCACCAGTACCAAAATTACTTTTGCTGGGAAACTTAAATAGCTTACATTAGGGAACTACTGTAGTTATAGATGTTGAACAAGCCATTGTGACAAGGCTACTTAGCCAGGAATTGCGAAGACGTTTTAAAACCCTTGTGAATAGCTGAATATATTTAAGAAATCTCATTTGTAATTTTAGTTTCGTTGGTGGACGCGTTTTGTAAGTTATATCCTAGTTAGAAAGTTCTTCGGTAAGAGACCTCTTATTTGTGGAACGTCAAACTTTTTATTTAGCAAGAGAATCTAGATAATAAAGTTTGAATTCAATTTGTAAACTGCAAACATTCAGTTCAGTCGTTCGAAAAGTTCATCATCAAACCCACTTCTAAGAAACAAGCAATTGACCTAGATTTGTTACATCCACAAATAAATAAACAAAAGAAAAGCAAATAGCAAAAAAACAAGTACAGTAATACAAGTACAAATCAAATCCCAAGAGCCACAAAATGATGGATGTGCTAAGAGAACGAGCATAAACTTCATACTCGACATACTATAGTAACGAAACCTTATCAAACCCTATAAGATACCTGACATCCCATGGGTATTCATAAAAATATTTACTGAGTGTTACAAACTTTTGTATAATTTTCAAACTTGAAAAAAAAAACAGTGTGTTTTTTTTACTTTTCTAAATGTTCCACTGAGTGAATATATGTTTGTCTTTGGGAAAACGAAAAGAAGGACGCTTAAAAATGTCACTTCTGCCCCTTACTGTCAAAGCCCCAAGACATCTTGTGGGTGCCCACGAAAATATTCACAAAGGGTAGCAATTCTGTGGGCATTTTCGAGGGGGATAGTAAAGTATTAAGAAAATTTGGCTAAAAACGCAGAATTTTTTTTAGCTTTCTAAATGATGCACTTGGCAAATAAGTTTGTTTCTGCCGGAGAGTAACAGAGAGAGGTACTTAAAAATTTTGCAATTGTTCTTCCTGTCATATGAAAGTTTTTTTTCATTAGTAACACTAGTCGACTAAATTTTTGTCAACTAATCACAACTGCAACAAGATACAAATAAAATTATCTACACCAACATATAATTAGTCACAACTACATCTAGATACAAATAAAACTAACTACAACTAGATACAACTGTATTAGGTACAACTACAACTAGACACAACACTAGTCAACTAGATTTTGCATCTTTTGCGTGTTTTTACTTTTCTTCAACTGAAGATCTTAACGCTGATTTCATATATATGTCATATTTGTTCCATCAAATGCTGCTTCTTTACTAGAGTTCCTACTTTTTATGCTGAATTCAAAAGTATTAATGCCACTGATGGGGTTTTATCGATATTTAACTTATTGCATATCTCCATACCTAATTCGTAAACAGAATGATTATGTGTATGCTGCAACTGAAACAAATTAGCTGTCTACATTTTCCGTAGTAACATTTGGGATAGCACATTTCACAGTGACTTTATGTAATGGAAATCAAAACAGAAATGTATTCCAGAGAAATTGTCTACGGATTGTTCCGGGTACCCGGCTGACTGACCGTACTTCAAACAGTAGGCTGTACGAAAAGTTTCCTCTTTCTAGGGACCCGCCTTCTAAAGGTTGAGATGGCTAGGGCACGTTCTGCGGATGAAGGATGCCAGATTGCCGAAGATTGTCCTTTTCGATCAACCGTCTAGGTCTAAGCGGAAAGCAGGTCGTTCGTGGGGCGGGAGGATATCAAACAGTTCGTGTTAATGAACTGTAAGTAAGGAGCGACCCGGCTCAATAGTATCAGAAACTCTAAAAACGGAATTTTGATACCAATAGATATATTAAAAGAATTGACTTATGTTGCTAATTTCAAATATATAAGTTTCATTAAGTTTAGTCTAACTCATCAAAGGCTACGAGCCTGAGAAACTTTGCAAGAGTTTCCAAAAAAGAAGAAAAAATCCCCTAAAGATCATAGAATCTTAATGAAAATGCGCAATCAGATTCAGCGTGTCAGAGAACTCTACTGTACAGGTTTCAAGCTCCTATCTGCAATTAAATAAAAAAAACACGTTTTTTTTAACTGAAAGTAAGGAACGACGTTAAAACTTAAAACGAACAGAAATTATTCCGTATATGAAAGGGGCTGTCCCCTCCTCAACGCCTCGCTCTTTACGCTTAAGTTTTTTATTGTTTAAAAAAATAGAGTTGTGAGAAAGTCAAACTTTAGCGTAAAGAGCGAGGCGTCGAGGAGGGGACAGCCCCTTTCATATACGGAATAATTTCTGTTTGTTTTAAGTTTTAACGTCGTTCCTTACTTTCAGTTAAAAAAAATGTTTTTTTATTTAATTTTTGGACGTTTCTGAATTAATGCAGGTTATGATTTTGGCTCACCGTACATGAATAATTACAACAAAATTTTCATATTAGTTTTACTTTTATTTGGTTAAATGGCTTTCTCGAAAGTTGTTTTTTTTATCTACGAACGTTTTTATTAGTAATAAATATACTTAACTTACGAATTAACTTACGTAACGAACCTCTATATTCAAGTATTTTTAAACGTATATTATGGGGTTCGCCCCCTAGTCAATACCTTGCTCTTTAAGCTAAAGTTCAAATTTTTGTTCCAATTCTTTAAAAAAGACCCCTTAATCACAAAGGCCGTTTAAATTAGAATAAATAGCTCTTATGAAAGTACTAAAAAAATTTTGGCTTAAAGAGCGAGGTATTGACTAGCGGGTGAACCCAACCATATACGTAATAATGCCTGTTCGTTTTAAGTTTTGATGTTACTCCTTACTTTCAGTTGAAAAACGTTTTTTTATATTTACTTTCTGATGTTTTTTAAATAATGCTGGGGAGTCCGGTGCCCCCTTCATAGAAATATCCCTTCCCCCATGAAAACTTTCTTCATGGAAAGATCCTCCCACATAATCTCCGAAAAACCCCTCCCCCCACTACCAGAAAAAATCCTCCCTGCAAACGTCTGTATACTTCCCAATAAACAATACTATATGAGTAGAGGGGGAGGTGCTACTCCGATCGCTCACCCCTGCTGCCACCTACAACTTTTTTTACATAATTTATGTCTGTGTTTAAGGTTTTTGTCAGTGAGAATGAAAAAACAGGAATTTTGTTACTTTAACGGTTGTTTCTTGGACGGTTATGAGTGTTGGTTAATTTACTTGATGTTTTTTATGAAACTAAACAGCAATTCATGTCTTTTTTATGGTTTTTGTAAATGAGAATGGAAAAACAGAAATTTTCTAACTTGGAAAAACAGGAATTTTATCACTTTTATGGATGTTTTCATTGATTTTTATGTATGATTGTCAATATACTCGATGTTTTTAATTTATGTAAAAATCGCACTATGTATGTTTTATTGTTTTTTTCAGAGAGAATTTGAAAAACAGGAACTTTCTCACTTTAATGGATGTTTTCTTGAACGGTTATGTGTGTTGGTCAATTTATTTGATGTTTTTCATGGATGTCAACATCAATTTATGTCTGTTTTATGGTTTTTGTCAGTGAGAATTTGAAAAACAGGAACTTTCTCACTTTAATGGATGTCTGTTCTGGATGTTTTGAGTCTAACGGGTACCGGAGTCAATGACCTAAATTTCCAACATGTCGATTTATTTGATGTTGTTGTTGTTTTGGTCATGTACATGCTCGGGGCGAATGTTATGATCCAGAA